>NW_010330664.1:0-15106 GCF_000700745.2 Antrostomus carolinensis
GCGCCCTGCGGGACTGGGCCGGATGAGCCGTCAGGGGCTGCGGGCCCCGATAGGTTCCGGGAGCGAGAAGCGAGCCCGGTCATTCCCTCAGTTCCGCTGCGGCGTCGCAAGCTGACGTTCCCGGCTTGCGTTAATTAGCAATAAAATCGGTTTCTGCATCTCCAGAGACATGCCGCGCACCAGCTTGTTCCCGTCGGGTCGTAGGGAGGGTTGTATTGCCTGGCCCCGAGTGCACTTCTCGGGCTTTTTCTGATTTAAATGGATAAGTCGTGCTTTCACCGAGTGTAATGTTACTGGTTAAAGCTATTCTAAGGCAAAGTTGTATGTTATATGAAAAGATGAAAGACTCAGTAATTATTTAACACCTAGTCTGGAGTGTGTTTAGGTAGTTTTTTCCTCTACAACCATTTAGTAAGTTGGGGTTTGTAGAACGTGAGTTGGTTACAGACTATGTAACCTGCTTCTTTTTTGCTGTGTGGAAAGTTAATGTCTTTTATATTTTCTAGGAAATGCTGGAAGCACTCAAGGCCCTCTCGACCTTTTTTGTCGAAAACAGTTTGCGCACCCGAAGAAACTTGCGCGGAGACATTGAGCGACGAAGCTTAGCCATAAATGAAGAATTTGTCCACATATTCAAGCAAGTTAAAGAGGTAGCGTTTTTACAGTTTGACTAGATATCTCGCAAGGCTACTGCTGTGTAATTTCACATTTAAAAAAAGAAAAAAGGGTTAAGAGAGATTTTGACTTTCCAGTACAAATATACTTTTACAGGAAAACTGTTTCGTCATTTGTTTAATTTAATGGAAGTAGTGCGCAGAGAGATACGATGTTTCAAACAGATAGAAATCCCAAGTGAACATTGAGCTTTAGCGGTGCATTCTCTCCACTCATTAACAGGGTGCCTAGAGCAACCATGCTCCTTGTAACTTGGGCATCTCATTTTGGTGGTATGAAGCTGGGTGTAGGCATGGCATTTAAGGTTTAAAACACGGTTACTGTTCTTTGAACTTATTTAGGAGCTTGAGAGTATAAATGAAGATGTGCAAGCAATGAGCAGCTGCTGTGAAGATATGTCCAGTCGTTTGAAGGTAATATATAAATAGATGTGCTTTGTATATTTTTGAAGTGCAACTGCTTTATTTCAAAAGGGTACATCATTATTTTGGAGGATTAACAGTGACACTGAGCTGTTTCCATAGTATGCATGTTTTATTACTTTAGGATATTAATATCTTTCTCTTTACTTTCTTAGAAAAGTATTGAGGAATACACTTTAGGGAATTATTATTATCATTGAGGAATTAATATTCATTATTAATACTGAGGAATTATTATTATTATAGGGGAATTCACTTCTTCCAAATTTTAATTCAGAATGCAGCAATATGCTTATTTTGAGGATAGCAATGTGATACCCATTTGTATGTGAGTTGAGAGAAAATATTAGATTGGATGTGTGTGAGATTAAAGGCTTAATTACATTTGTGTATTTCCGTTTAAAATTTATGTTATGTTAATGCTATGTTAAAATTATGTTGACTACATCTGTTGAATTATGTGGTCATACAAATACTTGAAGTATATTCATAAGAACGTATCTTGTAATCCAAAGAGGGAGACAAATTAGGGGAAAAAAAAAGTTGTGTTTTATAATGCATTACTAAATCTGTCTTGGTTTTATTGTACAAGTTCAGTATTCAGTAGTGATGAGTTTAAAATGTTTATAGATGCTGAAGTGTAGATGTTTGCAAAACCAAATCTGTTCTGAAGATAGTGCGTAAGTTACAGTATACGAGTGAGAATCCTTTACTAAAAAAATCCTGTGAAAACAGTTGCTTTTTCCCCTCCTAATGTACTTTTTCCCTCCCTACTTACATTAATAGGTTTCATAGCCGTCATATGTAATTCCCATAAGAATGCTTGTAGTTTGATGAACTTGTTCCAGAAATTGTGAGAGTATGGTGTAGCCCACTGTGGTACTTAATTTTTGATTTTGAAAGGTAATGGGTAGTGCACCTTGGAGATCTCTGATCTCTTTGAACACTGTTAATGTGGAGGTATTGCCTAGTGCAGTTCAGGAACTGTTTGATTAAACTCTTAGATGTGGAAATGAGTCAAGTGTCCATGCAGATTTTCACTCTTTTCAGTCTTTAGATCATGAAGTGTAACTACACCTGTGATTTTTTTTTTTTTTTTTTTTTTTCCTCCAGAATAGAGCCTCCCTGCAGTGATTCTTTTTCTGTTAAAGTCAGTAGGTAGTTTTGTTCTGTGCCCCACAGGAGGTTTTGTCTAGAGCCCTGTAGAACTTGTAACTTGTTTCAATTCAACCTATGTTTTCTTTATGTGTATGCACATAAAGTAAATTAATAAGCCCATGAACTAGCACTCAGTTGTCAAATACTCTAGTATTTTATCTGTAATAGGACATGAAGACTTGAAGCATGTGTTCAAGCTGAGTAAGACGACAAAAAACAACTAAGAGTAGAGCAAAGCGAAGATATAAAGAGGAGTATCTAGAGCATATATGGCAGAAAGTTGTATTAACAGAGCAGAGCAAATGCAAGATATGAAAGGGGCTGTATATTGATAAGCCAAAAAGCTTTTTATCTTTTTTATTTTGTAAGTTTATAATACAATCCAATCCAAATAAACAGATACTGTCAGATCTGATTTCAGGACAGTGACTTGATAAATGCAATGGCTGAAAGAGAGAGGAGGAGGCAAGTGCTGGAATGGAATAAAGCAAGACTGAAAGATAATGGAAGTTTTAATTAGTATACTGAGGTTGGGAGGAAGATGAAAATATTGCTATTTTTGATCTGCAAGAAACATCAAATATCAACTTTCTGATTTTTCTGGCATGTCTAACTTTTTTCTCCCAGTAACCTTGTTTTGTTTAGGTGTAAACTCTTACATTACATACATACAATAATAATAGTATCTGGCATGTATTTGTATGCATGTAAATAAAAACTGGCTTCCTGATGTATTTAGCTAGATACAGAAAAACTGCTTTTTCTTCCTTTCTACTGTCCTGCTATTAGCATTCTTCTTGGCAATTAGTACTTTTGCCCAGAAAATACTAGAAAGGAAGCAATTTTTTTTTTTTCTTTAGTTTATTAAAATCTGCAACTCTGAAAGAAAGGAAAAAAAAAAAAGTCAGGAATTAGTAGATTTCCATACTGAATAGTTCAGGTCCAGTCCTTTGTTGTAATAGTCTTTTTTTGTTAGGCTGAAGCATTGAAAATCAGTGTTGTTTTAAAAAGTTTAAAATACAAATACATTTGAAAATCTAAATATTGTTGTTTATATAAAATAGAAAAAGCTTACATTATTTTGGAATTACTAAATGTTCAATAAATTCTGTCAAGTTTTATTAAATTGGCAATGCTAGTCCATAATAGTTGCCTTTAGAAAATCCAGCAACTGTCATCTCAGTGGTGCCCGCTGTCTGTATTGAGGAAACAGCTCAGGCTGCCTCTGGTGACGGAAGTTGTACTTGCGTGGTTGCAGTCCTGTCACCTTCAGAGTGTTCCTGTACCTCGACTGCTTTTCCATTGTAGCTAAGGTGGTGTGGCAGATAGAAAGGCTGAAGTGAATCACTGTGCATGTGTACTTGCATTAGAGATCTTGTAGGTTTCAAGACTGGCATCTTCGTTTTGGCAAGCGCTATAATTTAGACCTGTTACAGTCTTGAAATTATTCATGCAGAATATCCTTATAGCTGTCTCCACCTCTTCATTTGCAATGTTATTCCATACTGAATGCATTTTGATTTCTGGATTTTGTTGTTGTTAAATTTTCTTATTTTTCTGCCTAAATGTTCACTAGTGGTGTCCAATGGGAAACCAACAATTCTGGACATCTTTTATCTTTTTGTTGAGTGATAAATTTCAGAACTGTTTAACTTCAGTTGCAGCAATTCCTTTTAGTCATGCAGCTCCTGTCTGTAGCAGAATTGTTTCTGCATGGATTCCCTTGCATTGTCATCACTGAACATTTAGGACTCTGATGGGCTTCTCGAGTGCATTGCACTTAGTCCTTAGAGCCCTGTAAGCTGCTTGGACTGTAGAGCTAAGACCAGCACAGCTGTATTCATATTATTTAAAATGGCTGGATGGACACTGGTACTGGGCACTTTAGCATCAAAAGGAACTTGGTTCATTTTTCATTTTGTAACAGCAAACAATTTACAGTCAATGGGCAAACAAAATAATCAGAACTATTTCTAATATTTACAATAATGTTTTTGTGTTTAATATAAATTAAAATTAACTGTGAGAATATAAATGCATATAAAGTTGAAAATACCTAGGGATAAGGATAGTAATTTAGTTATTCGTGAAAATAAGGAGAGTCAATTAGTGCTTATTTCATTAAGGCCTTTTGTTTCAAGGAGTACACTCTTTAAACTGCTTATAGTCAGACAAGCTTTAAAAGTTTTACATGTTTTAAAGGTTGTGTAATACATTTGATATGTCAGTGTTTTTCACATGCTTAACGATTCCAATTGTATTCTAGGCGGCAAAGGAACAAACCCAGGACTTGATAGTAAAAACCACAAAACTCCAGGCAGAAAAGTATGTATATAAACCACCTTATTTATTTCTTGAAGACATGACAGTGCTGATGGAAATTTCTTTTATGTCTGATTCTGCTACTCTTATTTTTGAGTAATGACTTCCGGGTTTTTTGTATTTGTACTCTGTTTTTAAATGCTATTTGTGTTTGTAGCACAATTGGAATAAAAATCCTGAACTTCTAGTTTATTACTACAGTGTACAAAAAGGTAACAACATGTGTTAGTGTTTGTTGTCATAAAAATTGACCTTTTTGGGAAAAGAATTAGTCAACATGCTGCATGTGGATGTGCTTTACCTAATGTCAGTTGATAATGTAAGTTATGTTGTTTTGTAACAGATATGGACCTACTCAGTGTCTCATCAGTTTCATGGGCTTCTTGTTAATGCTTCATATCCAGTGGAAATCGCTGTCTTGTTCAGGGACTGAATGTAGGAACAGAAAATTGACTTATAACCTGCTCTGCGTATTTAAAGCTAACTGAAATACGTTAAGTGCTGTTTAATAAGCCTAACACAGACCACTTTTCCCCTTGGTTCTCTAGCCTCTTGTGGAAGGAAAGATTTGTGTTTTGCTCTTTTCAGTATTTTTATTCATGGAAAAGGGATAATAGGCTATGACAGACTCAAGTAACTTTTATCGTTTTTATGTCTAGGGCATCTGGTTTTACAGCTTTAGCCTTTGTCAGTGTGGAAGAATGAATGTCCTTGCTTTATGAGCTTTCTTCTGAAAATTATATACAGTTCACTGGAGATTAGAAATAATTATTTCCAGTGATAAGTTTCTAGTAGAAATTACGACTTTAGGTAACTCTATGTGCGCTTTCAAAATCAGTAGGTTCATGTTGTGTCTTCAGTAGGAAATGGATTATGTCCTGTGAGAGTCTGAATGTGAGGTTAGAGTGGAATCTGCACATATTTTACAAGTTGAATGTAGAATAACTGCATGAAATACTATATTAGTTGGTATAAAATGAAGGATTTAGCAAAGTCACAGTTTGAGCAGAAATCAAGTCTTGGAAAATTTGTTATTTTGGGTATGTGAAGTAGTAGGACAGAGAAGTGGTCATCTTTTTTTGTAGTCTGAAGAAGAGGAGAGCTCCTTTGATTCCTTGTTCTAAAGCAGAATGGAAGATATGAAGACCAATTCCAAATAATGTATGTCTAATTGGCCTTAAATGCCAGTAAAGGAGATTATGCAGACTGTACATCAGTATTTCTACAATATAGTCCTTGCACAATAGTTTACTTAAAACTTGCTGCTATTTCCTTTAGGAGACAGAACATCCCCCTAGTGTGAGGAGGAAAAAAGGCTTAGGAAGTAGCCTGTTCCTCTAAGGGTCTGTGTGACCTCAGAGTGCACATGTGGGCAAAGGCTATTTTGTAAGTTTACACGAAGTACCCAGTAGCAGAAGCTAAACAATATTTTTAATCTTACAATATGATGCTTATGGAAGAATCATAGTGCCATTATTAACAAAGTTAACTTTTTTTCCTGGCTAAACTTATGAAAAATTTAAGCAAAATATTTTTCTTTTTCCTGTGTGGGACATTGGAGTCACCTTTTCTTTTGATTCATTGAATAACTGTTTCATCGATTTGGTTTACGTCAGGTACGTAAAGAGGCCTCTGCTAGTGAATGTTAGAGGTTTCTTGAAAAGCTAAAATCTTGCCAGCAGTCAGACAAAATACAGGTTTTAAATGACTGATGTCTTAACAGGTGACATTTCTTATCCAAAGAAATTGGATTTTACTCCTTTGTTATTTCTTAACAAAGGAGTAAATAGTGAAACTGGGAGGACATGGCTTCTCTGTCTTCTGAGAGTTGTCCTAAAACGCTCTTTGAAATACACAGATGAAAACTGGACCCATTCAAAAAGAAGGCAATTGAAACAATGATTGCAAGAGCAATCAGTCTAGAACAAGGCAGTAATTGCTGAATGTAATTAATTCTTTAGAGTTCTTCCTATAAAGAGATGTCTGTTTTCTTATTATGAAGGACTGAAGTCATCTTCAGATTTCATCAGCCCTAAATTTCTATTTCTACTCTCTGGTCCTACCAGCTGTTTATTTTATGATAGGCTTTTCACAAGAAAACATGAGTTGGGTAGATATTTATTGACGTTTAGGATAATGGAAATTTGTATTTAAATAGGGCAATATAGTAGAATTTTCTGTGTAATTTTTTCATTTTAAAAAAAAAATCATCTTGCATACCACAGTGTTTGAGTTAAGTTCTTGAATCAGTGCTGAGTGATGGTATGTTTTCAAACATTACCCTGAAAAATAAAATTAGTTATGTTCTTCCTTTTCACATTACTTACGTTGTTCTTTCTCACAATCATTGTTACTGAATGTTTTCTGATAATACATTCTGTCACTTTGCTGAACCAGTTGTTTTCACTGTCCTTGAGGAAAGTTATTTTGACTCTACCCTTCTCACTGAGTACTACATTAGGTCCTGTTCTCACGGCTTTTTAGCCATCTTTAAAAAATAACTTCAGAAATTATTTTGATTTGCAGTAAATGAATCTAGTGTGGTAGCTGTTGGTGAAAAGGTCGTCTATTATGATTTGCGTTTGTCTGATTCACTTGAGTCAACCATTTTCTCGTAGGAGGAAAACGAGATTTGATTCGATGTCCTAAAACTGAAGGGAGACAGAAAACTTTCAGATGCATTTACAGTAACTAGGGATTTACAGTTTTAAGAATATTTAATTTTTGTATTTGACTGATATTTTATACAAAATATTTGTAATTTGTATTGAGCCGGCAATGTGCACTTGCAGCCCAGAAGGCCAATAACCGTATCCTGGGCTGCATCAAGAGAAGTGTGGCCAGCAGGTCAAGGGAGGTGATTCTGCCCCTCTACTCTGCTCTCATAAGGCCCCACCTGGAGTGCTGTGTCCATTTCTGGAGCCCCCAACACAAGAAGGACATGGACCAGTTAGAACCAGTCCAAAGGAGGCCATGAGGATGATCCGAGGGCTGGAGCACCTCTCCTATGAGGACAGGCTGAGAGAGTTGGGGCTGTTCAGCCTGAAGAAGAGACGGCTCCGGGGAGATCTTATAGTGGCCTTCCAATACCTGAAGGGGCCTACAAGAAAGCTGGGGAGGGACTTTTTACAAGGGCAGTTAATGATAAAACAAGGGGAGGTTTGTTTAAGCTGAAAGAGGGGAGGTTTAGATTAGATATTAGGAAGAAGTTCTTCACTGTGAGGGTGGTGAGATACTGGAACAGGTTGCCCAAGGAAGTTGTGGATGCCCCCTCCCTGGAAGTGTTCAAGGCCAGGCTGGATGAGGCTTTGAGTAACCTGGTCTAGTGGAAGGTGTCCCTGCTGATGGCAGTGGGGTTGGAACTAGATGATCTTTAAGGTCACTTCCAACCCAAGCCATTCTATGACTGAAGTTTTAGGGGAAAATGGGCTTCTGTCTTCACTTGGATAATATAATGAAGATAGAAAGCTACTCAGGCAAGTATCTGAGTTAGTGTTTCACATCTCTTTATTTACTTCCCTTCATTTTCTAAGAATACATGTTTGATCAAAGTTGTCTAGTTGTCTTTTTGTAATAGTCTTAAGACTGTTTTCAGTAAATGACAGATGGAACCTTTGGCTTGGGTAAACCCTCTTCATGCCTGGTCAGTTCTTATGGAAAGTAAATTTTGTGAAAAGATGCTATAAATAGTATCAAGTTTAAAGCAAACTGCAATTAAAAGAACAAAATAGTCGCTTCAGAACCAGAGAAAGGAAAGTCAATAGCCAAAGTCTTTTTAATCGGTGTTGCAACTTTATTCCCCTAGTTATACAAAGCAAATAACGGGAAGATTGAAATAGTAAGTGAACTGTTTTCGTAGATCACAAGATTTTTTGACCTTGCAAATGTTAATACCCCTTCAGAAATTTTTCCCTATGTGGCATTTGAACCTGTGTAGCATTTTTGGGGGGGGTTGTTTGTTTGTTTGTTTAATCAAGAACTGCATGATAGCAGTGAAGAATAAAGTTTCCCAAAGATGCAGAGTGGCCATGGGAGCTTGAGTATAAGGATAAACATTTTAAGTAAGAATGGTTGTTCATGTTTTCATCCTCACTTGTATTCTTTCTCTTCAGTGGTACTTGTGAAGGGGTGGCTGTCTCAGTGGTTCTGTCTGGTTATTGGATTTATTGTACTAAGTAGCTTTGCATTGTATTATCACCTGTGTAATCAGATGTAGTGCAAGATGATTCTCAATTTCATAAGCTTCTTACCTGAACTCCTTGTTGGTCATCCTAGTCTCTCAGATTTGTCGTTTGAAGGTATAGTGGTGCCACTGCAATATCCTGTAGGTAATTCTGATGAACTATTTTGGACTGCCTGTGTTGGTAATATGTGTAAATTAAGACACTTGGTTAAATAGTTGGGGTAGAAAATAATATGTTAGTCTCAGATTTAATTAAAACTTCTGCATTCTCATGTTGATGCTTTGCAGCACTATTTTTCTTGTAGCTTAGTTTGTGATCTTTAGACCCATTTTGGTATAAATGCTTGAGTGTGTTACTTAGATAACAAATTTTAAAAGTAATATTCCGTTAATACAATTGCATTTTTATATTTGTGAATATGTCAAAGTTGGCACATTTATTTCATCAATTAGGTTGCTTGTTCTGAATTTATTTTGTCTGTAAGGAGTAGTTAAAATAACTGTACTGTACATCAGAAGCAGAACAGTTGTCCTTCATTTTATTTACGTTATGAAATCTGCTTAACACAGGAACTAGGGTTGTCTTCTCTTCTTAAAATTGAGACTTATCACGAATTAATAGAACTGTGTAGTGTAAAATAAAGTAGTCCAAGCTGTTACATAATCTCTTTATAACATAGGGTTAATTTATTGCTGTTCATTAACGTAGTCTTGAATAGAATGTTTGTTTTAATGCATTTCATAACAAACTTTGATAATAAACTGAGATAGTTAATGTAGACAGTTTCTGTGAATTGTTAAAAATCCACATCAGTATCTTCAGTAGATTTCTATATGTTTACTTAAGCACACTAATACTGCTTTCTGATTGCATTAGGCTTTTTATGTATAGTAATGGGGAGATTAGTTTGTTTTCAAACAACATCTGCTGTGTTTTAAAAGATGTGGGCTTGTTTATTGCCATTGCTAGTAGGCTGACAGAAAAAGGATCTTGCTCCTTGAAGTGAGATTTTAATTAAAGCTTCCTGTGACTTAGTTCTCTTGTTGTACCTGAGTTTAGTTCTTTTTTTCCTTTGTGTGAAGGCAAAAACCTACTTTCAATACTAAACTGCTTCACCTTGCGTTGTGAGCAAGTGTCCTGGAGTTCAGTAGTTCTCAAACCAGAGAAATAACAGCTAGTACCAAAATACTGTGTGCAGAATGCCAGAAGCCTGGCCTCATAGTTCTAACAGCCACTTAATGGTAAGGTATTGTGCAAGATTGTTCTTGGGGTTAGCCTTAAATGACAGTCGTGGATCAAACAATTGAAGAAAGAGACCAGAAGGTAATAGTTACAATATTAATTCTTATAAAATTAAATAAGAGCGATTATGTGAGTCTGTGTACGTGCTCAGGGAGATCACAGAAAGTAAGCCTGCAGAAACAGAAAATGTGAGAGTCAGAAGTAGTTTTCTGTAAGTAAAGACCACCGTACTCTGGAAACTACATGAAAGAATGGGAATGGAAATGGCTTGGACAGATATTTTTGAGTCAAGTTAAAGTTTCAGTGATTTCACTGCGATTGTGCTCTTGAACACCTTTACACAGTCTTGTTTTGCTAGTTTCTATTAATTATGTCCTTAAACAGAGCTAAATGTGTGTTTTGGTGTCAGAATCAATATTAGTTATGTGCCTTCTGGAAAATCAGTTTCCGTAATACTAGGATTGTTTCACTTTTTTAAAAAATACAGTTAAATCTGATTCCCAAACTTATTTTAGAATACAGCAGTGTGTATTTCAATTTATTTAATTTTAATTAAATTTGCTCTTTATTTAAATTCAGCAAACACAGTTCTGAAGAGTTTGGTGAATGATTTGACTGTCACCTGCATGCTCAAGGTCAAAAGTCTTAGGAAAAATGTTTACATCTGCTGCTTCAGTAGTGCTACACTAAGATTTCTCATGCTTGTCCCTTGGTGATACTTTTTAAATGTCTTTTCCTTTTTAAGAAATATATTTTCATCATAGTCAATTTGGAAATAATGCAGGAAGTTCAGCAGTATTTGTAGCAGGTTAGAGATTTGCTTTCATCAGTGTATGCTGAGGAAAGTGGTGATCTGGTGGCTTGCACTGATGAGCTGTATTTCATGTCTTGACCTTTTGAAACTTGTAATTAGGTTTATCCCTGTGAATATGCTTCATGAGAAAAAGCAGTGACTACCTGAACTGAATTATAATTTGATGTGGGGGAGGGTGAAATTTTGAAATTTTGAGACTGATTTTCTTTCCTGATTTGTACCAAAGTAAAGCAGAGGTAACGGGACATAACACAGGAGTCAAAACAGCTAAAGAAGATCTGAAGAAAAAAAAACAAACTAATTGGTCATATTTTAGCCATGATCAGCAGAGAAAGTACAAAGCCTTATTTCCTGCCAGCTTTTCTACCTGGCAGCCATGTACTCTGTTGAGGCATGAAGTACTCTTGATCAGTATGAAATGAGGAATGGTCTTACAGCTTGAGAAACATTCATCAGAAGTGCAGAATCAGTTACATGATACCATTCCTGACTGATGTTTGTCTAATCTGCTCTTAGAAGAAAAGCCCTGGAACAGAGAGCCCACAGTCTTCTCTGGAAATTGATTTTTGGTTCTTTATTGTTTTCCTGCTATCTGATTTAGTTCTCCTTTTGCTGCTGATTAAGCTCATTTGTTTGGATCTTATTCCAGGTGGATGTAGAGAATAGTGTGTTATTTTCATGCCTTTGGCAACATTTTTTAATTTCATGGCAAATTTTAAGCTAGACTAAGCAGTCCCCTTTCAAATGTCTTTATATCAGATTGTATAAAATATATGCTGAAGATATCAGTCTCTTTGGCATGACAGTATCAACTAATTCACTTCTACAAGATGGAAAATAATCTATTTACTGGAAATACACTCCTTTTTAACTTTCTGTTCATGAGTTAGAAACCATATCTTGTATCTTAACCATTGCTGAACACCGATTCACCTAGTAAGTATATATATCACCTGATTGCTGTGAAGTTTTGCATGTGAAAATTGCTTATCCAGACTATTCTGTAGATACATACCAATGATGTTTATAGGAAGCCTGATAGATATGTAAGAATTACTGAACTCTACAGCATGTAAACTTTTTTATTCTAGTGTTTAGTACTCTGGCAAGTTTTGAATTATTTCAGTGCAGTTAGTATCCTCTGTTCCTTAGCTTTTGATTTAGCCTTTTTGATTTTTGCCTATTTATTTTTAGAGCGGAATGCATTCTGTGGCAGCGCTGCAGCATTGCAGGCTAGCTGTCTGTAGGTGGGGATTACAGATGAGAGAAACCTTCCCAGTTCAAGTCCAGTCTGCTGCTGCCAGCTGTGATTTGCCTGATGACTTTCATTAATTCATCAACTGTTCAACATGTAACTAGTTAATTATTTTTGCATTTTGTATGTCTTGCTGTTCTTGGAACACTTACCTCAAAAGCTTGTTCTTTCCAGTAAAAGCCTTTGCCTAATTTCCAAACTAGTTATTGGATATAAATTGGCTGCTTTCTCATCTTTTCCTTTGTCTTGAGAGTTTCCTTCATCTCCTCTCATAAATTGGGTTCTGCATTCCCATGATCATCCTGCTAGCTCTGGTCTAATGGGAGTCCATTGTTCCTGAACACAGATGATCAGGATTGTGATCTGTTTTCCAGATGAGACTTCGCTAAAGCCTTCTGTAATACTACTGCTGTTTTCCTGTGTCCTGGGAATGCCAGTCAATTCATTGTGACTTTCTGTGCCTTCCTATTTTTTAATTAAGGAGAAGATTTCATAATTATATTCTATGATGGAATTGGTCACTGAATACCTTCTCGCAGTATTTCAGTTCCCCTTTAATGAAAGATTTGTTTGACAGACAAAATGTAGAATAAAAACATTTGTTCTCAGCATTTACAAATGCATTTTTCTGTCTGGCACTTATTCTTACAAATGGTTTCCTAACACGTTCTTGTGTGCAGATGTTTTGTTATATAGTCTTGTATATTTGCCTTCCACAAAAACCATCACAGAAAAATGATTTTTCCAGTTGCTGCTGAAAAGCATTTATAAATGTCTGTTAAAGATGGTTGTGATTTCATTATGACTTAGAAATATTCCATCTTCTTGAGGCTTTAAAAATGTGTTGAATCCTCAGTATTACAAATTGAAAGTAATTTCAGAATGTGCTGCTATGACTCGTCCTAGGTAAAGGAAGCTAGTAGATTTTTATGCTATACTTGGTGGCAAGATAAAACTACACTTTGGAAAAGCCTGTTTCTCCTTCACCACCTCATTTTTGAGCTGTCTAGGTGATAATCCTAACAAACAGTGCACATTTGTATTTGGTTCAAGGGAAGAGTGCATGAAGTGCATAGTTTTCCCAGCCTTTTGAGTTCTCTTGCAAAAGAATTCTGTCTCCCTGGTAACGATTAAAACTGGGGAAATTGCTCTTTGTTGGAGTCCCGGCCCCGCCCAAGCTCAAAAGTGTACCAGCACTTGGCACTTCCCCCTTTGCATTGGTGCAGTGTTCCCATGATCTGTTAGGTTTGTTCCTTTATGCAGGGATAACTTCAGTAAAAGGGGAAAGAAAGGGGGGGGGAAGCTTCGGTGTAACAGCACAGTTTGGCCTTTCTAATGCACATGCTTAGAACACAATTTAGAAATGCTTATGTTTACAGAAAGGCCAGTGGGTCTTGAAATGTCCAGGTGTCTGCACAGGTACCAGTTGCTGTGGGTTATATGTAAGATGGCCTTACTGTAGCTTTTATCGATACCTGCATTGTGGTTTGCATAGCACTTATCACAGTGAAATAACTATAGCAAAAATAAGTGATATTTTAATCCATTTCTCTGCTTTAATAAGATTGATTAAATTCTAGTTGAATAGCTGATAGCTTATGCCATTTTTATACGAGTGCACATATATAAAAAATAAAATACCTATACAAATGTATTGATCTCATTAATACTGTGTACTGCCAAGTAGAAGTCAAGGGTGTGTAGCATTTAGTTGTTTTGTTCCTGATCTGTCATTTAGGGTATAGGATCTCTTTCTCATGCAGATTGATAAACAAGGCAACTCTCATAGCCAGCATTAGCAGAGATGCCTAACCTGGGTTTTGAAACTAAGTAGCTTGTTGAAATCCCCTAAAAACTTTTTAAAGAGACCAAAAGAAGTAGCTTTATCAAAATTTGGACGCATGTTTTTAGGTTTAGGGTAGGTGTTTCTCACCACTTCCATATCACTGTCCTGAGAAAGATAGATGAGACGTTGCTGCCACCTTGAGGATGTTATTTTGTGTTTACATTCTGGAAGTTTTAACTTGCCCATATGATACAGTTTAATATATTGATTCTGTTTTATAAAAGTTAATTATTGGGAGTGTGCAGAGAGGATCAGTGAGCAGTTACAGCAGGTGTTAGCCAAAGACACAGCCAGGGATGGGAATGGCTTTAAAACACAATGTTCGGTTGAACCTTGTTCTCTGTAGCAGTAAAAAAATGCAATGGAGAGAGGACTGGGCAGAGTGAGTACTTGCAGGACGAGGAGTTTGACTAGTGACATCTTATGACATTGTTCATTTTTATAACTCCAGGAGGGAAGGGAGAACAGAATTCCAGTGTGATAAGCGTGCTATTTGTACAGTTTGTGACTCTGGCCCTTGTTATTTGAAAGCCTACAGCCCTAATTCTAGCAAATCTGCAAAGCAAACTGAAAAAAACGTTATGCCTGGTATATTGCTGCTCTTAAAAGCATGCTTCCCCCTGCCCCTAGTTCGGTGAAAATAGGCATTCAAAAAATCTGAAGAACAGGAGATAATAGTAAGTTGAGATCTTCTGTAACAGCACTTAAAAGCTTACACCCTTAGGAGATACGCAGGTTCAAAGAACACAAAAGTGTCTCAACATCCAATCTGCTCCTGTGTTTATGGGAGATCTTGTTTTAGTTAAAACCAAAGAAGGTCTTGCATTTGCTTTCTCTAGTCTCTTTGCTACCTTCCTTCTTTTCCCTAAAGGTAGGGGTAATCCATTGTAAGTCTTTTCAGCTTTGTGTTTTTATATTAAATTGTGATTTCCATCACAAGAGGAGAGACTCGGAGCAACTATTAAATAAAATTAATTCACTAAGTTACATTGTCTGTTGTTTCAACCAAATCCAATGACTGTGACATTGATGGATTAGACTTCCTCAGCACAATGGTGAGGAACAGGAATGTGCTGTTGAAAGCACAATCATTTGGTGAATATCTATGTGCCTTTGCCTGTTTTTCAATTTGGGTAGCTATGTCATATGCCTCTAGGTTTTGGGGGGTTGAGAGGAGAGAGTGCTAAT
>NW_010330665.1:0-3556 GCF_000700745.2 Antrostomus carolinensis
AGTGCCCAGGACAGGGGGACCATCACTGCCCAGGTCCTGCTGGCCACACAAAAAAGTGGGCTGTGCTAGTCCAGTCAGGGCACCACAGTAGCCAACTCTAATGCTTCTTGCCCTCAAGTTAACTCATTTAGACCTGACATGGACATCTCTGCATGGCCTGATGCTTTTCCATCCAGACAGAGCACTCATCACTTTAAAGGCTGCATTACGCTACCTCTGGCACCTGGGCCATGTCTATATTCAAATTCTCTTGCTAAGAGAACCATTCAACATGTGTCCAAGTAGAACCAAGATGTATGCCGTGAGGCTGACAGAGGTCTACAACTTGAACACAAAATTGGGAAGAGGTCAACCACAGGTATACAGTTCCAAGACTTTCTGCCTCAGTGCTCCAATCTACATTAAAGTATCATTAGACAAAGACATGGACAGTATTTCTCTCACATTTTGCTTCAAATTTTCTTGTTTCAAGTTTTCTAAGTATATTTGTACCCCACCAAGCACAACATGGGTCTGAACTCTGCCTGTTGCTTTGCTACTTTTATGTCACGGAAGTGTTGTTTCATAAGGAATGAAAGTGAGCCTTAAGTTTAATATTGGTTAAACCAGAAGCATTCTTCTGCAAGCTTTCTGAAGTACAGGAATCAGTGTTGAAAGCAATTTTGAAGAGTCTAGATTTTAAAAATCATGAAGACACGTAAAAACAACTTGTTTGCTATATATGTTGCCAGCTTCACTCTCAAAACATTCAAGGAAAAAAAAAAAGCCCAACAAATGAAAGTTAGAACAGAGTAAAACTGCTATAATCTCTGACAGGATACACTGCAAAGGACAAAGGGGAGTCAGGTTGATTTCACCCTGAGTATTTTCTATGTAACCCCAGGAAGATGATTTTTACATATTTCTGTATTTATTATCAGTAAACATTAATATCCCTAACCTCTAAAGCCACCATAATTCCTGCTTAAAAAAGGCAAGAGTCCAAGGAGTTGAAAAGGTACTAGAATTTAGTACAGTCCTTCATTTTGTCCATTTCTTCATCAGAGTTACAGGAGGCAGAGATGCAGTCTTACACACCTAGCTGAGATGTCCCCATCTAGCAGGCTCCTCATGTAGTAGTGGAGTGGAACAGCAAAGACAGGTTTCTCCAGAGAGTAGTTGGGGGCTTCGAGGAGGATGCTGCATCGGTCAGTCCAACAAGAAGCCCAGGAAGAGTCACGCCGTAACGGAGGCTGCAAAATTCAGCACGTGAAGCTGGACATTGTCTGCAGACTCTGAGTGTACTTTTCCTTCATTTCCCTTAGTTTAGTGGAGGAAAAAAGAAATAGTTCTTTTCTCTAAACATCCCTCATCGCCTTTATGCCATGCTATGTAATTAGCTGAAACAATTCAATTTGTTAAATGAACAAATCAAATTAACGTGACTCAATGCTAATTATTCTGACACGCGTTCATAGCTGTTTGTCTCCATTAGACAGATGATGAGTTATCGAGTGTTACTGCACTTGCCCGAGCTGTACAGGGACATCATTAACGCTGTGGCTTCTTTAAGAAATCAGAGATTTGCTCCAACTAACTGAAGGTATGAGATCACAGAGTCACAGGATGATGGGGTTGGAAGGGACCTCAGGAGATCATCCAGTCCAACCCCCCTGCCAAAGCAGGTTCCCTACAGCAGGTTGCACAGGAAAGTGTCCAGGTGGGTTTGGAACATCTCCAGAGATGGAGACTCCACACCCTCTCTGGGCAGCCTGTCCCAGGGCTCCAACACCCTCACAGGAAAGAAGTTTTTCCTTAAGTTTGTCTGGAACTTCTGGTGTTCCAGTTTGTGCCCATTGCCCCTTGTCCTGTCACTGGGCACCACCAAAAAGAGCCCGGCCCCATCCATTTGGCCCCCACATTTCAGCTATTTCTAGACATTGATCAGATCCCCTCTCAGGCTGCTCTTCTCCAGGCTGAACAGTCCCAGCTCTCTCAGCCTCTCCTCGTAAGGCAGATGCTCCAGCCCCTCGTCATCTTTGTGGCCCTAAGAAGAAGCACCCCTTGCTTTTGCATTCTTTCCAGAATTACAGAATTCTGTACAGGCTAGCAAGCTTCAGTATTTCACAAATGTTCTAAAATACAGAGTGCTTTCACAGTGTGTTTCACTAAAATGGAACTATCTGTACCCAGAGCAATAAAAAATGAGCAGAGCCTGCAAAGTTTAGGCAGATCCTACAAGGATCAGGCAGAAAAGCTTTTCCCTGCAGAATTATTCTTACTTACAATAAAAATAGGCATCATGCTCAGACCATGCTTTATTTGTTTAGGTGCATTAACCCTCATTTGGTTACAAGAAAAACACACGTTTCTAAAATGTCCTTTTATCCTCAGCTCCTATTTCCTTGGATATCTGAACAGAGACACTAGATGTGCACAAAGCGAGTGATGGGTTGAAGTGAAGAGACTTCAGACCAGGAGCTGTACTTTAACCAGAGTCTGAGGAGATGAGATTGCACATGGAGATCTGTTTGATCCAGTTCTTGTTAACGCCAACCATGGATTAAGCACACAGAGCCGAAAATGAAAACATTTTCTGTCTGCACTTGCTTGGTCAGTGATTGAACCCTACTAACTGGAAACCTATGACCCCAATTGGCAGCCACTGGATGGTGAAGTTTCTATCATCTCATGAATCATATTCAAGTTTATTTTAGGAGCCTTAATGACTAATCCTTTTAGTACCCTGTTTAATTAACCAGGTTAAGAGACTCGGATAAGGTAATAAACTTTGCTACTCGTAGAATTATCGTAATCACAGTCTGGTTTGGGTGGGAAGGGACTTTTCAAGGCCATCTAGAACAACCCCCTGCAGCGAGCAGGGACATCTTCAACCAGATCATGTTGCTCAGAGCCCCGACCAGCCTGACCTTGAGTGTTTCCAAGGATGGAGCTTCCACCACCTCTCTGGGCAACCTGGGCCAGGGTTTCACCACCCTCAGCGTAAAAACTGCTTCCTTATATCTAGTCTAAATCTCCCCTCTTTTAGTTAAAACCATCACCCCTTGTCCGACTCATGATAGTGTCAGTTGCCAATCTGAAATAGTTCTTTCCCTGTCCTTAGATTACTGTATTTCAAAATAACCCATCATCAAAATCCAGTTTTTAAAATAAGTGCTCCCGTTGTGATTATGCACCCACAGCTGGCCTAAGGTACGATGTGAACGGTGCTATCAAATGCAAAAGCGACAGTCTGTGCCATTATGTTAAGGCTGCATTGTTTATTCTTCTCACCCAGGAAATTAATCAGATTGTCTCATTTCTGTTGCCAAAATTCTGGAAGCGTGAAAAACGAAATGAGTTATGGTGTCTTTGTAAATCACAGCATTATCATTCAGGTGTTCTGGTGGATCTGCAGATAACCGACGGGGGGAAAGCAGTTTTTAGCATGAGCTCTGCTCCCTCCCTAACAGTGACACCAGGATCTTTTATTTCTGATCTAGCCCACTGATTTTTGCAATTCTATACTTAGCAGCTTCCCACCCAGATGATTAACGTGCTTGATTTAGTACAAAAC
>NW_010330666.1:0-4442 GCF_000700745.2 Antrostomus carolinensis
GCCTACATGTGGGTCTCTGCTCTGCCGTTGACCTTCCATGTGCTGCAAGGACCTCCTTTGCCTTCTCCTGCTCCACGCAGTTGAACTGGGTGTCTGAGGATCTCTGTCCCCCCCCCTTCTCCTTCCTCCTGGCAATGGAGGTGTCTCTTTGTTTAGGCCAATGGTCGTCTTTTGTTCAGGTCAATGGTCTCTCCTCCAGGTTCTCTCCACCTTCTTCTTTTCAAGACAGTCCTCCCCTCACAAGTATGGATTAGCAGAGGAGTTTCTCTAGTGCTCATTGGCTCAGCCTGGGCTGGGTGGGGGTCTCTGCCTTGGAGCCAGTGGAGCTTTTGTGAAGCTTCTCACAAGGTGGCCCCTTCCCCCACTACCAAAAATGCCCACCTCCCCCCCGAACAAACAGTGTTTTGAAGTTGTCACATAAAATAAACTAACAGCAATTTATGGCAGCTCCACACTGAATTAAGAACACAAGTTTATGCTCAATATCCCATGGTATTCATGCTTTGTGTATAATATCAGTAGGAGCAACCTGATCTAGTGGAAGGTGTCCCTGCTGATGGCAGGGGGAATGGAACTAGATGATCTTTAAGGTCCCTTCCAACCCAAACCATTCTATGATTCTATGATATTGAGCATAAAAATTGGGTATAATGCCAATGGATGGAGCAACTCAAAGAAGGATTTGAGGATCTCTTGATGGATGAATAAATATCTGTGATTCTTGAGCACATGAGAATATCAAGTGGTAGTAGGAACATTTTATAACTATTCTTAGCTGAACATGAGGACCTTTACTTGAAGAGTATACTCAGTTCTGATTTATCCATTCAGCAAAGAAGCTGGGAAGGATTCAGAATTTAAAAAAAAAAAAAAAAAAAGTCAAAAAGAATGGTGTAGCATTTGGAAAAATAGCCTTAACATGAAAGAAAAATAAAGTCTATTTATTTTTATTAAAGAGTTGCTGAAGAAGTGACCTGGTCACAGCCTGGGGCAGGATTGTGTTGGAGACTGTTGTGGAGGGTAGAATTGGCTGTAAACAAGCTGGTAAGAAACTCCTGCTGTCCAAAACAGCCACCCTCTCTATGTCTGTCTTTAGTTTACAGGTCTTGATTTGGTAGGAAACCCTCAACTTGAACAAAATCCAGGAAGAAAATTATTTCATACTGTTGTTTTGATAGAAGTCGGAGGATTTATAAGCTACAGAGAACACAAGCAGGTGACAGGAGTGTAACATTAAACACTATATTTCCACCCACTGAAAGATAAAAACTGAATTACAAATGATTACTGAAATTAAGAAGCATCCTCTGAGATGTCTGTGGTCTTAATTGAAGTGCTATTGTGAAGAAATTATTTTTTTACAATAATGTAGTTTTTGAATACATAGAAAGGATATGTTCATGTAACGATGTAACAAATTCAGCTTAATGATTACAAAACCAGAGTTTGTAATCCTAAAGTTCTGGTCCTGGTAAGGAACAAAAAACCAAAACCTACAAGAACAGCAACCCAAAACTCAACCTCTAGCAAATAAGTTATGCATAAAAGAACATCCAGTTGTTGCCTTGAAAATGCTGCAGAAACTTAATTTGATGCTTAATTAATAGACCTTTCCTGTTGTATTCAGTCATCTCAGCCTACTGCAGAGAAAAAATGTTTTTATTTGTTAGCCACAGAGAAACAACACAGCTTCACTGAATTTCCACCTCACGTATCACAAAAAGTATTATTTATAAATATCTGCTCAACTATACCTGAACAAACACAGAGGTGGCATCAATACCCATGGACAAGACCTTTCATGGTGATTCCTGATTTGTAAATCAGGAAATAATGAAATTGAAATTATTATTTCACTCTGAATTTTCAAGGCTGGGTCCCGGCCTTCAATGCTGTGTTAGTAAAAACTGAACAGATATATTGCAGCCCAAATTATATCAGGGTAGGTGTCCAGAATTACATGTTTATATGGGCAAATCTTCTTCTTTGTAATATCTATTATTAAAATAATTTGATTGAAGATAGGGTTTGTTTGAGTAAGATCTGTCCTTGATGTGTAGAAGATGGTATCTCTGGGACAATAAAGCACATTTGTGATGAAAGATCTCTGAAGTAGAACTTAGAAGCTTGTGGAGATAGGAAAAGGCCACATTTTGAATTAAAGTATGGGAATGGAAATGAATCCATTTTGGGGAAAAAAGATGTTTTTAAATAACCCAGAACCATAGTTCAAGAATTGAAATCAGAGTTGGAATATATTCTGTGAATAAATTCTTCACAAATGTTCTTGAACTTTTTTTGTGTGTTTAGGCAACCTATGTATTCTTTCTGTGTTAGAATGAGGTCAGAAAATTTTCAGTTTTCCAAGTGGACTCTTCTGCGAGGGGACGTGAGGGTAGGGGAGGAAGGAGGGCAGGTAGCTGCTGGTGCTGCTGAAATAATCCCAGTTTGCTATTACCTGTAGGTGGTTTTCTCAGTTCCCCCCCGCAGGTGCAGGGATGTAGTGGGGGTCACCATTTGGGAGCAGTACATGCTTCCTGGCTGCTACACAGCACCACAGCTGCTACATTTTGGCTTGGGATTCTGTGCTGGTGGTGTGAGAAACAGAAATGAAAAAATAATGCAGATGGCTTTTATCTACAGCAGTGAAAACATCTTAAGTTTGTCCACTGTTTCCATGGTGACCATGCCATCATAGAGTCTCCCTGGGTAACAGGCAGGAGGAGGACAATGCTCAGAGTCTTGAAATATATAAACGAGCATATTCTTATGAGAAATTGTTTTGCTCAAAAAGCAAATAGATAAGGGTGTTTTGGAGAACTGCATCTGTGCTCGCGCTTGTGCAATCTCACAATGACGGTGGCTCTGTTGATGGGACTGTCAGCTATTCAGAAAGCCCTGCAGAAGTAAGCACCTATTGCAGCAGGTGGAATTATTCAGAGGCTCGCGACACCTGGATAAAAGGTTAATCTGCACATTGCATCCTTTCTGGTTTTGGGTGTAGTCCATGCATATTCTGAAAGTGGGTGACTATGAACCACGTGCATTGGAGGCTTCTCTGTGTTTTCTGTCAGTGTGTACTCAAAAGACACCCACCCTTTTCTCATGCTGATAAATTATTCTGTAATAACGTTTGGTTTCATTTTTGTGTTCTAAACAAAAAAAATGTGTAGTGTATTTTCTACTGGCAGGACTGGACCTGGCTGGCAGGGGAGAGCTGCTTTGTGGACTGGGCGCTGGCTTCTGCACTCTGAGCTGGGGAGAAGATCCCTTTACTGGAAGGGCAGGCTGCACCCTGAGCTGCACCACGGGCAAGGGTGCAGTGGGGGAAACTCCGGGGGTGCCTGGGAGGGGGCCTTGGAGGAGCAGTCATGCATGGTGAGCAAAAAGATTTGTCCACAGGGGCAGACCAGCACGGGTTGGACTTGGAGGTATCCACCTTGAGACCCCAAACTGGCTTCAGTCGTATGGCCATGTGCCCGTGTTGCCTCGATTCCATATTGGTACCCATCTCTCTGTCCCTTTCAGCTTTCAGTTAGATGTGGGACAGCTGGGGGTATGACTGAGCCTTATTCCATCAGATTTTTGCTTGATTCTTTTTCTTGTGACTTTGATTCTCCCTCTGCCCTAGCTTGCCCTTGCAGGTGGCTGCTCAGGTGGCCCAGTTCCTGGGCACAAGGCGTTCCTATTCAGCTAGAAGCCCAGAAGGACACTCCATGAATATGTGAAAGGCTGGTTTTAATTTACATAAAATTGTATTATACGTACATAAATATGCAGTGCATATTTACCATCTGCAAGACACATGTACTGTATCTAATAGATCCTTTACAGAACTGGTAAATTTTTGTATTTTAAAGGCAAACTCCCAGGAAACGCTTCACTTGTGCTTCCTACAAAGCCAAGGCACACAAAAGTGAACACGGGGATCCACAACTCTAGCAACTGAAACAGGAGTACTATGGACCCAGTGGCTATGGTTGACTGAGGCTGAAACAGTTTGACCTTCTGTTATTCTGAAAATCATGTTTATGGGCAAAGAGGATCATAGAATCTCCTGGTTGGAAAAGACCTCTTGAGATCATTGAGTCCAATCATACCTGTCCTCACTAATTCATATCTTTGAGCACCCCATCTAACCATCTTTTAAACACCTCCAGGGACGGTGACTCAACCACCTCCCTAGGCAGCCTGTTCCAGTGCCTGATAACCCTTTAAGTGAAGAAGTATTTCCTGACATTCAATCTGTACCTCCCCTGGTGTAATTTAAGGCCATTGCTTCTTGTTCTATCATTAGTTACCTGGGAGAAAAGTCTTGCAAGACTAATAATGCCATTAAAATTGTTACACGCAAACCTCTTGGTTTCTGCCCCATTCCTGGTGTTATGCTCACCCATTGATTGCTGCTCTGGGCCCTGAGTTTGGACAACCAGGTTGGTTCA
>NW_010330666.1:4457-17037 GCF_000700745.2 Antrostomus carolinensis
TCAGCAGGATTTACTCTTGGTAAACCCATGCTAACTCTTCCCTGTAACCTGCTCCTTTGTGTACCCAGAAACGTGTTTCAAGAGGACTCCATTATTTTCCCAGGTATAGGGTTTGTATTTTGCTTTTTAACTCCCTTAAGAATATTGAACCCTGTTTCAGGGTCATGACAGTCAGTGCTACCAGTGATTATCAGGTAGCCCATCCAGTTCTTCCCTTGTTAGTGAAGAGAAGATCCAGCTTTGCATAATGTCTGGTTGTCCCATCCTGTATCTAGATCAAGTTATTTCTGACACCCTCCAAAAATCTCTCAACTACTTGTGTCCTGCCAGATGTCAGGGCAGTTATAGTCCCCTATGAGAAACTGATTCAGAAGCTTCCTCAAGTTGTCTAAAGATGGCTTTGATCATGTGATGTGGTACATACAGCTGGTAAACTACAAACACTCGCAGTGTCTGACAGCTTGAGTGGCATCCCAGGACCCCTGCACACCTTTCCTCAGGCTTCAAGATGTGGCTTCCTCCTCTGCACTCCAGGGCAGGCTGCTACTCACGAGACTGAGTGCTCCTGCCTGCTGCTCATTTTGCTTGTGAGGAACTCTTGCTCTGTCCTTGTGGGAAATGGCAGTGAGGCATTGTCTACTGTGTGATGAAGCTTATCCCAGCAGCTCCTGTCTTCTGCAGCAATTGGTCCCACTCATCTGGATACTGCCTGCAGGCCCAAAGCTTGATCCTGAGTTAGTACCTCTCAAGTGCAATCCTCCCACATGAGTGTGGTTTCTCTTCCTGGTTGCGTGGCAAGTAAGCTGCTCTAGCAGGTGTTTTTCAGCCCATCTCTATGCTCCAGAAAGCTGTGTAGAGCTGTTACCATTAACACTTCATCTGTTTTTTAATCTTTCTTTCCTGTTAGCTGCAAACGTTATCAGCAGAGATTTTTGTATTTGCTTTCAGGAATGGGTCTGCCTTCCTGATGACCTTAATCAAAGCAAAGAGGTTTGAGATTTTGCAGACTGTGTCAAAGCATGATTTGATTGATGGTGTAGCCAAGCCATGCTCGTTACTCAGAGCTGTTCTATTGGAGGGTTAGATCTGCTTGTGTGTGTCCTCAGTACTTCCTGAGCACAGAGGCTGGTAGCTGGGAGTTTCAAAGAAGATGTTTGCCTTTATATGACCTCTCACCGCCCTAGCCCAACCAACAGAAAATCTGAAAGTGCAGAATTAAGGTACCATGTAATACCAAGTCATCAATGCAGAAAGCAACATAGACTGTGACATAGCTAAGGATTTGAAGCAAAAGTGGGGATAGTAGAAGAGATGTGAATAATTTTCATAGGTAGAAAGGAAGACGGATGGTTGGTTGGTCCCCAGGTATTCTTTTGTGGTGCTTAAATTACTACCTGTCCTCTTTTGGATAATTATGGAAAGGAGAAAAGCTCCTTGCTGTGAGTACACAGCAGGTGAGTGTCTTAATGCTGAAAGCCTTGCAGTTGTAATGATTGTCTCTAGCTTGTTTTTGATCTTTCTTGTGCAGGTCCTGTTAGTATCACTTCTTTTTGTCTTCTCTTCCTTACTTTAAGTCACCAAACACTCCACAAGATTCCCGTCTGCATGAAGAAGAATAATTGGGACATATGAAGGGTGCTGCTTCCAGCCATCGTATGGCCACCACTACAGAGTTTATGAGAAAAGAACACAGATGTTTTGCTCTGGAGTAAATATACTGCCTGGTATCTGCAATCAGTAAATCTCGGGCAGAGCTCAGTCTGTGTTTATCTTGCATATTTTTATTGTGATGCTCAGCATTTTGATAATCTGTCACTGAATGGTCCTGATTCCTTGTTGCTTAGTCTCAGTTGATATGCATGTTTTCAAGGAGATCTGGATTTTGGAAGACTTTGGAAATTAAAACTGTAAGCATGGGAGGAAAAGAGGAGGAAATACTTTGTGACCTCCTACCCAACAGTCTTTACAAATACATTAAATTGGCATGCCAGTTCTAAATAACTGTTATTCTCTCAGGGTATGATAGCATTTAAGATGAAGTTTTCATAATCTTTAAACTTTACTTGCTTTAAGTAGGCTTTTACAATAGAGCGAAGCTGAAAAACTGCTGCCTTTCACTTTTGTTTTCCAGAAAATTGTGAATTGTTGTGCTGAAAAACTGAGTTTACTCAGTGTTGTGGTTTGACTAGCACAGAATGGCCAGGGTACTTTGGGGATAGTGCAAAGAGTTGTTTGTTTACTATCTGTAAAGTTACAAGGGGAAGGGCTAGTAATGCAGCTGGGAGGAATTTCACTCTGGATCACAATGATCACCAGGCTTTTTTGGGTGAGATGTTGGCTTTGTGGATTCTTAATTTGTGTTGATTCACAGCAAGGAAAGTTCTTGGAAAGTTTCATGGGAACTCTTGGCCTCTCAACATTATTATTTTCCTCTCTCTATTTCTATTTTAAGAGATTTCACAGAACCAATTAAGAGAGAAGGTGTGTCTGTTCAGAATTGCAAAGCTGTGATTTTTATTATTTTATCATTTTATAAAGCCAGATGGTAGAGTCCAGGATTTTGATGCTAGTAAGCTGGTTGTAGTGCAAGTAATGGGAATAGCTCAGCAAGTACTCAAAGACATCTTAAATTTCACTGGATCCTTTTCCCTCTAGAAAAAAAGACCTCGGTATTCAGTGACTATAATAATATAATTCTGGAGAAAAGGAGTAGCCACACTGTACTTTTCATCAAATAAGTTGTTCTGTGGAAAAAAAAAAAAAAAAAAAAAACTGGAGATTTGGGTCTTCTGTCCTTCTGCATGATCTCTGCAAGCACTGAGATAAATAGAATTTCAAGCTTTCTTTGTGTCCACTGTGATTTTTGTCCCCCTTCAGCCTTTATAGCACTGCCAGCTACCCCGTGTTCCCTAATGCCTTGCGAAGAAGCAGCTGTGGCTAACGTGGAGTCTGTGTGTGGCCAGACAGCACCCATGTGCCGACCGCTCGGTAGATGGCTGAGCTCGTGGTGCTGTCTCTCCTTGTAAGTTAGAGAGCTCGAAGTCACATCTTCCTGTTACTTGGTCGTTAGTTTCAATCCAACTGAAAAACAATCCTTTGAGACTTCAGAAGGTGAAGAGTTATGAAAAGAGAATGATGGATAGGAGGAAAGGATGAGTTCCTGGAGGTGTGGGCTGAAACCAGGCTGAAAACAACTGGTGTGTTTAGGAAGCCACTCAAGGAGTGAAAAAGCAAAGAGTGAGACATGATGTTTCTTACAGCTTCAGAATTCAGTGCCTGCAGATTAAAAATAAGCTGTTCCTCATCATGCTTCTCTGCTATAGGTAAGACAAACCCTCCAGATGTGCAGTTCTTTCAGTCTAGGGGAGAATCTGTGCTAACACCTCTGTTAGGGACTGACAGATCGATCTTCAGGGCAGGTTTCGGACCTTGCTGGTTTTGGGAAGATTCTTTCTGGATTTCAGTCACAGTCAGCACAAAAATAGAATTTGAAAATAATAACAGAAGCAATGTACAGTGAGGAGGAGGGAGAAATAGCACTAAAAGGAAAATCCATCACACTGAAATAGTGTTAAATTTTAAGTTAATCTTAAAGTGAAAGGAAGAGTTGCAACCAACAGCTCAGAGTAATTCTTGAAAAGGACCTTGTTGAAAACTGATAGGGCAGAATTTAGGAAAAAAATAATATGGAAACAGTCGTATTTATACTGTATGGATCACAAACTGTTAACAGAAGTGGTATAAATGTGTTTCTAAAAATACACATTTATTAAGAATGTCAGTGAAGCTGCATGAATTTTCACCAGGGCTGACTTCCTTTCATATTTATAAATCTTGCCTGCTTTCATGGTCTCTAAAGCAATTTGAAATTCCTTATTTGCATATTTATTTCTTAACCTTAACATAGCAATAAAATGTATAACCATCTCCATTTTATTATGTATCTCATGCTTGATTTTAAATTAAAGGAAAAGAACCAATTAATTAAACTGTACGCTATGAAAACTAGCAGGGATTTTTTTAAAAATTAATTTTCCAGTGAGTGAAATAGTTTCTGTGATTTTAACTGCAGCTATATTTTGGTATGATCATGAAATATTTTAGGGTTTGCTTTTTTTTTTTTTTTTTCTCTGTATATGTAAAGAACCACTATCAGATGTATACCAGGTAATTCTGCATTTAAAATGGAGCATGAGTTTGCCTCTGCATACTACCATATATGAAAGTGTGATGCTCTTCACATGCTAGGCCAGGTCTGATATGCTTGATGTATTGGTATACTCTGAAAGATACTTCAGAATGATTGTTTAAAAAGGAAAGTAATTTCCTGTCTTCAAGGTTGCAATGAAAATCATTATCTGTCATCTAAACATACTCTGTTTAGATCATGTTCAAAGATGGAGTATTAGAAATATTGAAGATGCTCAAAAGAGAATGTGGAAATAAAAATTATCAGGAGTTTAGTTCCTGATCTCATTAAATGCCATCTTGATGTAGTTGGCAAAGAAACACAACTACTCTCTGCACCTTTTATTTGGTGGGATAAATAAGTCAAGATCATTTAGCTTTTCCCTAAGACAGGCTTTCCATTACCATTATTATTTTAGAAGCCTTTCTCTGCACCTGTTGCACTATAAAATTAATCATTCTTGAATGTTGTGATTTGAGATGCACATGGTAGTCCTTTTCAGGACTGGAAAGGACTTTTCTATGTCTGGAAACATTTTGGTAGAAAACTTTAAAAATTACATTTGACATTTACACACCTAAATGTGATTAGTTGTTAAATTCAAATATTTTTCCCACTGTTTCCAACTAATGAGCACCAAACTTGAAGCATGTAGTTCTGTTTTACCCATTTATAAGTGTATGTCCAAGCTCTATTAAATTCTAGTGTTCCATTATGTTATTCCTTAAACTTGTAATATGTTAGAGAATATCTAGACTATTGAAATAAGGCAGTTCAATTTGTTAAGTAAATTTACACATACTTTATATTACATGATGTGGCAGAAAATCAGTAAGAGCTTCTGCTCTGCTGTTTCACCTACCACAGGGCTGGTGCTGGTCTGCCTGGTGGAGCCCAGGTGGGAACCTCACCAATGTCGACTGAAAGATTAAAGGGTAGAAGTCAAAACGGACAAAACCAAACCCCAGCCTACCTTCACCCTCTGACATTATGCTCCTTCAGGTTTAGGGAAATCCTAATCTGGAGGAATGTGGCTGAATATGTGCTGATGAAGGCAAATATTACTGGAATTACTGAAAGAACCTAGTATTTCCTTCTGCAATGTGGACCTGTTAACAATATTGTAACTAAAGGAAGAAAGTATAACTGATATATAAAACTGCTATCCCACCTTTAGAAACCACTTTTAAAATATGACAGTAATGTCCACCTATCTGTGCAAGACACAGAGCTCCCTGGGTGATCTTGAGCCTCAAGGTACAAGGGGAAGCCCTGAAGTCACCTAGAAAGAAAAGCTTTTTTTGGTGTGCCTAAATACAGAGAGTGTCCTATGTCTGTGCTATTTGGTTTCTCTGTAGATTCTACTAACAAAGTAAGTTACTGTTCGCCTACATATGTAACATGTACGGGTATGTTTTATAGTCCAGTTGTTACGTCTGGGCTAGAACAATGTAGTTATGGTGCCTGTTGCAGTCAAAACTGTTTGCATCGTGCTAAGCCAAGTCTAAGCATGTTTATATAGTTAGCCTGGGTGCAAGTCAGTGATGCTCTGGGGCAAAAAGCACAAGCTACTGAGCCAGTATGCATAGTCCCAGCACAAAGGCAAGACTGCACCAGATGGACTGTTGTTATACAAGCTAAACTGATAAAAGGGTAGCCCATATGTAGTGCAGCCCTTTGCTGCAGGGCATGTGTTTGTCTTCAAAGTAGGGGAATTCTGACCATCACTCACAAAGGAGTTGCTTGCCTCTGTGGTCTGCCCCATGTGGCCCATTTCCTCCTTCAGAACAATGGAAAATCAAATTGCCCTCTTAGGATCTTTCTTGTGCAGTGTTAGCTTTCTTGCATTCATTTAGGAGGTAAGGGAGAGGAGGAGAAGAAAATATCAGATTTTTTTTTTTTTTATGGTTATACATGAAACACAGTAGAGTACTCTGCTTAATTTTGCTTCACCAATAAGAAGAACTAGTTGCAAAAGTCAAAGTCGTACGGTCAGATTTAAACTCTGCAGCATAATTTAATGTATTAACAGGACAAATTCACTTCTGTCATTGCAACTATAACCTGGAGACTGTCTAGTCCTAAATTTTAATGTTTGTGTGTCCAATGTCTAATATGTTTAATGCTCTCAGTGTCTAACTCAAACAGTACCTCTGCTCTAAGGATAGCTGCCCATGCTAGCATGTCTTCAAGATACTAGAATTCCCATTATTTGGAAGAGAAACATAATAGAAGAACAAGAAAACTGCAAAACACAGATGGAGACAGAAAGAAAGAGCAATATTGGATGTTTTATGTGTGGAACCAGGGACTTGCTGATTTCAAATGCTGAGCGAAGGAACTGGGAAAGGAGTGTGACCTAGTGTGGTGGTTTAACTTCTTTGGCTAGCAGCCTAACACAGTCGCTCATCTCTCACCCTCCCAGGGAACAGGGGAGAGAAACGGAAGGATAAAAGTAAGAAAACTCATGGGTTGATATAAGAACAATTTACTAATTGAAATAGAATAACAATAATAGAATATGCAAATGAGCAATGTATAGTGCAATTGCTCACCCCCTGCCAACTGATGCCCAGCCTGTCTCCAGCTAATGATCCCGGAGCAGAGACAGTCCCAAAACAGAAACTGCAATCCTGGAAGAGCAAGCCCAAGTGATCCCTGAAAGAATCCCTGCTTTCCAGTCAACCCTCATTAATATACTAAACATGATGTGATATCATATGGAACATTTCGTTGGCACATCCAAATGCCAGTTGGGACTTTACTAATTACTGTGCTTCTCCCCTCCCAGTCCTTTGCACTTTGAAACTAGCCAAACCTAATGATCTTGGGCTTCCAGCAGCAACTAAAACATCAGTAGATTATCAACATACTTCTCATAACAAATCCCATACTGAAACCAAAACACAGCTATTCTAGCTACTAAGAAAATCTTCTAACTGTATCCTAGCAAAACCAGGACACTTAGAAATGCAAACCTTATATTTCTAAAAAATATCATTTGTTTTGGTTTCTGATGTTTTGGAAATTTTCAAGGATTGTGGGGCATTTTTTTCATAACATATAAAGTCCTGGTATACCGAAAGTCAGGGTCCTCTTATATATGTCAATTTGGAGATGCATAGGTAATAAAGATTTCTAAGACTTCTGAAAATTTGGATTTAAGACTTTTGAAATACCTAGCTGTAAATTCCTCATTTCCACTATATGGAATGCCTTAGGTTCATTCCTAATTTCATTTATTTTTAAGATTGAAACAACTTTCGTGTTACGAATGTGTAGTCTCATGTATTAACTGACAGTGACTGACCTGAGTCTTTTTTACATCTATAGCGTTTCCAGTTGTTATAAATGACACTAGTTGGGAATGCTGCGTCAGATGTCTAACTTGATGCAGGAACAAAATGACCCTTAATAGTGTGCCAGCATGAGGAAGAAGGTTATAATTTAGAGACCAAAAAGAGAACTAAGAGGTGTTAATTATCTTATCCCTTTGTACATTTGTCAGTTCTTAACTGGCCTCTATAGTTTTAATGTACAAAAGTGCTCAATCCCTTTTCCTTTTTGTTACCTAAAGCTAATTCATTGGTGTGGCTATGACCTTTTGTCAGTGTAACTGCAAAACTGTTTTCTGTGAGCAAACTGATGACCATTTTTTTCAATTTTGTAAATCAAGATGTTTTAATTCAAATGAGTAATGAGATGATCTTAATTTTATTGAGAAGACATGTAAAAAAAATAAATAAACTACATTCTCAACTATAATAAAGCTGTTTAATTGTGTTAACTTGTATTATAACACAATACCAGGTGAAAATACAAGGTGAAAATTAATTAAATTAAATTTTCTTAAAAAAAATCTGATCTATTTTAAGTGAAAAATTATTATTTTTGTGACAAATGACAATAATGGGAGACAATTTCTTTGCCCCTTTCTCTTTCTGAAGCAACTCTGTGTGATTCAGCTTCAATAAATTTATTTCTTTTAAGTAGATATAGCCCTTAATCTGTTGTTTTGGTACCTAGATTCTCTGGCTATTCTTATTTTTCATGGTAGGAGTATTAATCTAGAGTTATGAAACAGAATTATGCTCTTAGATGACTAGCATCAGAAGTGTATGCTCAATTTTTTTTTTTAGAGTGTAAACGTCACGTTAAAATCAAAAGTAAGCTTCTGCACCAATGCTTTCAAAACAAATCTGAAATGCCTTTTAGTCCGTAAGTCCATACATAAAATTAAATTGATACTCTTGTGATGAGAATGAAGAGAGAAGTTTTTGGCATTTTCAAGTGAAATAACGGATGTTGATATGCATTACTAATAAGCTCAAGATGGTTTCTGTTGGGGAAATGAGAATAGAGATGAACGTATGGTAGTGGAGAAGTGGGAACTGGAGTTTGCCATGGGGCAGTAAACACAGGTCAGAAGTAGCAGATGTGACTGAAACATGAACATGTTTTTCACTTAAATGGTGCTGTGTTTAACTGAACTTGAGGATACAAACAGTGTTTTGTTTCATTTGATGAATAGTTGACATCCAGTTTCCTTGCCACCCGAATTGCCTGTCTGACCTCTCACCGGTGATGCTAGATATAGGCCAACTTCCAACCTCTAGTACTTACCATGAGCTTATATACCTTAATATAATTTGGACTTCAACCAATAAGCTGAAACAATGAAAAATGGTTTCTGTTACAACATGGTCTTGTGAGGGTGTTAAAACCTGAAGCATGTCAAAATTTTTTCACCTTGTTCTTTGCTGTTTACTGCCCTGCACTGGGGTGTGTATGGATCTAAGAACTGTTAAAAATCTAAGGAGATAAAACATGATTGCAACAAACTTATGAACAGAGTATGGCAAGCAAAAGAGATTTGTTGTTTGTTTCCTACCCCGCTTTCCTAACTTTTGCAGTGGTCTATCTCCACCTGTCTCTGAGGAACTGTGTTTCATGTTGCTATTTATAAATAGAAGTAACTTCAGTAAATGTAGATAATGGCAATGTAGTTAAGATTCTCATAAAGGCATGAATTCATCAGCAAAGTATCTTTTCCTTTTATTAGGAAGGGGGTTTTTGCATGTATGCAAGGAGGCTAGAGCCTTAATTCATGTGACTGCCTTCAGGTCAACTGAACAGGCACACAGAGGTCAATGCATCTGTTTGGTGTGTAAACAAGATCAGAGCAATGCTGTTAAGAGAAACAGTGGAGATCATCATTCTGCTCACTTAAATCTATTTGAGATTATAATTTGACTTCAGCAGTCTCCTGGCATTAACCTACTTTAGCTTCATTTTGTGTGCCTGGCAGCTCCAGAGCCAAGTGCCTGAGCCATGTGTTGGAGAGCCCTGTGGCAATGCTGAGGCATCCCCCAGTTAGGAGTTGGGTCGCGAGGGCAACACAGCCTTAGGGAAAGGGACAGGGAGGCATTTGGAAGAAGGAAAACATTATTTTATCCTCTATTTTACTTAGTAGATCCAAAATACAACTGTGAAGAATGTGTTTGAGACAACACTTCATTCTGGGGCCGAGCCTGGGAGTTTTCCAATTAAAATGTTCTGTATTTCTCAACACAACTTGGAGAACTGCTCTGGGAAGGACTCTGCTGTTGGCAGCTAGGCGTGTACAGTCTGAAACACTGCATTGTTTCTGCCCTTAATTTTAAGGATTAAGGGACAGATATCTAGGCCTGTTCAAAAGATTAATGTTGAATTAATGTATGACATACATATGACATATTAATCAGTACAACTTTAGGTTTATTTTCGTAAAATACTAATGATCAACTTCAGCACGTTGTAATACCGTGGCCTCATTTTGTACAGCATCCACCACAAGCTGACTGGCTTAATGCATTACATTCACAGGATTAAATGACAATTCGTGTGATTTTTCTACATAGTTTTTTTGGGGTTTTTTTATGTCAGTAAAGGAACAAACTTCCTTTGAAGAAAATTCTCACATGAGTAGAGTGGAGTGCAAATAGCCGTGCTCATGAAAACTTACCCCATAAATATGACTAAAAAGGCACAGATTTATTGTGGAAGATTTAGGAGGGACAGTTCTTTGCTTCCTTGTTTTATTAGCAACAGCCAGTGTGGTATAGAGTCCTGTGCTTTGAGGCAGTTATATTTCAGCTATTGCACAATTCTTTTGTCTTCTGAAGAGACAAAGTCTTGATCTAGTGCTGTAGCAATGTGTATACCATACTGCCATGGAATCAGTCTGTTGCTTTTTTGAAACATACAAGCTTAAACACTTTTTAATGGGTACCACCCTATCCTATATACTGTAGTTTTAATGCAAAATATCATATAGTCTCATTATTTTAACCTGAAGTTATAAATGTAATCAGGGAGGGGGAAGGTTTAAAGCTTAAATTCTAAAGATAAGTTAATGGTCAAGAAGAAAAAATATTTCCTGAGCTCCTCAAGAAGTTGAATTTTTTTCTATCTAGATCAAGAAAAGCAAATGATACTTTGTTTCATACCAGGCTACAATATTAAGATGTATTTAATGAGTAGTTGTGATCTAACTGCAAAATAGGCTGAGAAATACTGACTCAAGAAAGACGGCGGAGAGCACAGTATTACTGCCAGTTAGGAAGCATGATCTTTCACTGAATAATTGAAGGTGTTTAGCATGGCTAAAGGGTAGACTAAACTATTGATATGAGCTTACTTTGCTGGGATATAGAAGAATTTATAGTGGTTGAAGATTGGTCCCTACAGGCTTCATTCTGGTGAATTCCTTTTATACTGATGCTTTGCTTATATGCGTTGTGTAAGTGGCAGCACTTCTGTTTTGGAACGTATGTCACCCATGGGTTTTGTATGAAACAGTGCTGTGGGTTTGATGTGCAGCTTTTCTCCAGCTGAAGGAAACTAAGGAGCAAGGAAGGTGTAAGAAAAACAAAAAGAATGTCCCGATGGAAATGCTGGATCGAAACACAGATGAAATAATCTAATATTCTGCTAATGTACAAATAAGCCATTTCTGTGATTGCCCCATGGGTGCTGTGCGATAGCAGATGAGAAACCAAGTGATTACTTGATTCTCTATGGGAGTAAAATTGCCCTATAGTGACAGAAGTGAAAGACAGAGTACTTCGAAAGGAATTATTTGTTAATATGTCATCTGTGTATTAGGCTAAAGGAGTGTAAAAATAGATTTAATTTGTTGTTGGGAAAGAAGCAGGAGATGTGTTTGTGCTACAGTTTGAATAAGTCTGAAATAGTGAATTTCAGTCACAGAGACAGTGATATTTTTTGTGTTACTGAGATTTGTTAAATGTGATCCGGTATATGTGGAAATCATAGTGAGATCTCTGGAGATGTTTAAATGTTGTACAGAGGGAAAAGTAATTAAAATGCATAAGAATTTCTAAATGTCAAGATACATGAATAAATGTAACCTTGTCATTTATAGTGTTTGCAATTATTTATGTGTGTTTATATATTCACAAAATATTGTATGTGATAACCATTGAAATGATGTAAACTAGTAAATCAAAGAAGTTGAAATACGGCCAGTTTTACACTGTAAAGAAGAAGAGATCTACCTATTACCAAATACTAATATTCTTATGATACAATGCTGGAATACACAGACAGGTATAGATCAAATGCATGCAATACTATATACATTTTATTATAAATATTTTAATGTACAATTTAGAGGTATTTCCCCCCAAAATAAAGCATGTCCACAGGCAATAGAAACACTTAGTAAGGGGGAAAACTATGGACACAGCCTCCATCAGCTGTGGTCTTTTCCCTCTTTCAAATACACTGGCCTTTAAAATAGAAAGCAACTGTAGGTAATCATAAGACATATCTCAGATTTTGCTGAGAAAATAATTGAACTTTGAATGGCCTAATTTATTTCAGTGCTATTCAGATGGCAGTGCTGGCAAACACCCTTTAAACGTTCATATTGCTCAATGACTGTGTAAGTTTTCCAGATAATCCAGCTGCCAGTGCAGCTAAGGATTGTGAGCATCTGAGAATCAGAATAATGTTTGGGATTGCACAGAGTTAAATTTATGACCTGTGCTACAACCTGAACCTGGAGAGGATTGTTACTCTATAGCTTAAAGCTCTTGAGTTTTACACAGTCTAAATAAGTACAGTTATTTTACTAAGATTGTTAAAGCCATAAGAAAGTTTTATTTTCATTATTCAGTGCTGCAGTTTCTAATTCAGCTTGATATACATGCATCAAAGTAAGAATCCCAATGGCTGTTCTAACTCTCTTTTATCCTGCTTGCAGGATGTTTTGCACCTCTTTTTCCTACAGCTTCTTGCGGCTAGCAAAAAGCTGTAGATCTATCTAGGTTTCTGGCTCCATAGCAGCTTCTCAGGATTATAACTTCTTCCCCGCGCCGCCCCCCC
>NW_010330666.1:17068-52604 GCF_000700745.2 Antrostomus carolinensis
TCTTTTAAGGCAAAATTTCATGGAACTGTCTACTGCCCGGACCTTGATTTAAAAATAGTTTTCCCCTATATCACTTCCCACTGCTTATTTAGGTGTAGCAAGGGTTCCTAGTGATATGGTACCAGATTCTTTCCAGGATTGGAATAGCTCATCTCTCAATTATAGTGTCAAAGTGTCAAGCCATTTAAGAACCTATTTCTTACTCCTCTATTTTTTTTTATGTAATGAACCTGATGCTTTTCAGGATTTCAGTGTTGTACAGTGCTCAGCTACGCACATACCTCAGAGAGAAATCCCATATTCAAGGAGGAGAGGAATTTGAGGTAGATTAGCTTAATTCCTTTTTTTGTGACAGATGCTTGGATCAGAATAGAAACTGGAATGTTAGGCTAGGTAGTATGGAGGTGTATTTGTGGATTAAGTGCAAGAGATGTGGTCGGAGAGCTTTGTTAAATGCTTTTCTCTCATGGCACACTAAACAATATCATGGATATTACTGTTGCACATTTTAAAATCCATTTATTCATGTTTCTTAACTATGTTCTTGGGAGATGGCGAGGTAACACAGCAACAACTTAGTTTGGATCAATAATCTGCAGTTACAACATACAAAAATATTTCAATAAGGCCAGGAATTTGTTTTTTGCATGGAATTTTTATAGTTACAGCAATGTGGTCTAATAATGTAAAACTCCTTTCTAAGTGGCTGACTTTGTTTTTAACTTGTTTTCATTGTTGACTGAAGAAAGCAAATGTGATAAACTCTGTAAAGAGATTTCAATGGTTCCCAATGCATGCTAGCTGAACAATTTTAATCAGAACAAAAAAAAAAAAAAAAAGTGCTCCTGTGTCTGAGGGCTGCTCCTCTGCCAAATGAAAACATCCATTTATAGAAAACAGAGCTATTGGGGCTCTTTCCAAATTGAAAAATACAATGAGTGGGGAGTGGGGGAGAATATTATCAGAGCATTGAACATTGTTGTTGTTTTTCCAGTGATATGTAGGCAAAAAGGTTTCAAAAATGGAGTATTATAGCTGGGCACAGTCACTTGCAGCAGCCTGTTGTAAGTGAATGGAACTTTGCATGTTCTCAAGCCCTGTTTATAATAGTCAGGTCACTGTGGGTGCCAAGGTCTGGTGCCTACTACTGGGTTTAATTATTTTGCCTGATTTTATGACTTAAGTGACGTTAAACATTATCTCCCAGGCACAGAGATACTTCTTAACTGTATCAGCAATGTTTGATGCCTTTGCTTCCTTGAAAGACTCTAGCAGCTCTGTATCATATATGTATTGTTTTCAGGAAAAGCTGTGGTTTTATTGACATAAAAATCATAGCTATTGTGGGCTAATTTTAACTCTGGCATATGGAGGTACGCTGGCCAATGATTACAGTGTGTTTGCATCTGCTTTTTTTGGGTCTGAATTTACCGTGTTATCCTTGCTACCCCTAACATTCCCGTTATTTCTTTTCATGTGTGTTGTAAGAAAACAGATTGCTTTTCCCCAAATCATTAATTCAGGTTGAAACTTCAAGTGAACTCTAAAGTCTTAGGAAATTTAGGCAGACGAATAAATGCATGAACGCTCCAAAGACAGAATTACTTGTCTGCCAAGTCACTTCCTTGAGATTAAAAGATGCTGTCATTTAATTGAAATAAATTATTGCTTAAAAATCACCAACCAAAGACTCAATAAAATTACTTCTAGGATTAGCAATCTTTTGAAGATGACGATACACTCCTGAATAAAATCCATATTTATTTTATATGTTAAATTAAATTAGACTATTGAAGAGTTTTTGCACTTTGCCCATACTTCATTTTGTTTCCATGTCCTACTTTTGAACTTACTTAAATTAATGTAGTTAGAACTAAGTCCTCTGAAGTTAGTGAAACTACTTTAACAAATAACTGCTGTAAGGAAGAGGAGGATCCAGCATGTATGTGTAATATTCAAAGAATTCTTTGTGAAACTGCTTTTACAAGGAGCTGCTGAAAACCTTAAATTAAAAATTAGACCAAAAGACAAGACTTTCAGGAAATGCTGCCAGGAAAAGAAATCCCCATTACTGTTGGTAGTGTCAATGGCTACCACCCACTGCCCATTTGATGTGTATGCAGTCATAGGTCTGGTTAAAGTTACCTGTTTAATCATCTTTTAGTCAAGCTAAATGTAGTGATACCTAGATGTGGTAGGAAGTTAGCTGAGTGCCTAGTAAAGCCAGATTATTGTGCTTTTTTTTTTTTTAATTTTTTATTTTTTATTACACCTGTAAGCTGGAGGTATATGTTGAAAGACTGCATGTGGGTGAGCACTCAAACCAAAAAACTAGGGCAAAAAGAATGGAAAATCAGCAAAGGAACAAGAGAAGAGGTATGAGTATGGCCTTAGTAGATGCGAAGACATACCCTTTGTTATAAAACACCCTGAGGAGGCAGCTTTGTAATTCTCACCAAGAGCACACTCACAAGGCGGCCAGCCCGGGTAATGGCTTGCTGCTTCAGTGGGGAGACTTCTTGTGCCCCTGATTTCAGGGTAAGCTGATTTAACCCACTGATGGGGGGGAGGGAAATCATCTGCGTACTCTTCTGCTCTTTTATAGTTTCAGTCTCTTCACCATGGGATCGGATGACCGTCAAAAACAGATTTATGAAGAGGACGATCAGAGCAGGAGGTCAGGGCCTCTGACTCTTGTCAGCAGCAAGATGTTAGTTCAGCTTCAGGCTTTGGGATAAGCTGTACCCTTAGCTGTCTTGTGGGCACAGGAAAAGAAAGTGCAGATGGATTGTTATAACAACTTATATTTAAGCTTTTTTTGCTCGCTCTAACTTCATATATTTCAATAGGTGCCAAAACTTCTAAATAAGGGCTGAAAAAAGCAGCATTTATCCCCACAGATGACAGATGAATATGGGCCTTTAGACTGTCCTCAGAGGAGAGCTTGGTGATCTGACCAACTGCTTCTAGTTTGACCTTTTGAGGACGGGCTCACGGTGGTTTTATTAAAGGTCTTGTACTTGTGAGGAGAATATTGCTGGACATGAGACAGTGAAGTGGCAGAAGGTAACAGGCCCAGAGAGCAGGGATGTAGATGCCTCTTCCCAGGTGTTCAAGATCTAGCCAAAGGCAGAGAAGGTGGCAGTATCATGTGTTTCCCAAAGCGATGCTATCTGGTCTTTGCCCAGCCTGGTAAGGCTGCTTCAGCCTCAGCTCACTCCTTGTGCACCTCCAGCATGTGCAGGGGTGGCAGGGTGGGAGCTCTGACAGGGAGACAGTCTTTGGAGCCGAGCAGGTTCCTTAGGCTTTAGGCTGCTCAGTCTGTCCTCACAGCATTTTTTTTAATTTTTTTTTTAAAGGCAGCTAAATGAAATGACGAGTGACAGCCGTTCACCCTTCTCAGTTTCTGTTCATCAGTTAGACTTCAAGCATCAGTTTTTGTGTAATTTCCCCTTGCATTCCCTCTTTTTGCTTTACCAGAAAAGATTCTAGCATAGGCTTTGAATAGTAGCAGTAGATTTATTGGTTTGGATACGTCTAATCTTCCCAGTGTTGTTGCCTGTTCATAAACAATGTTGTGCAATAGGTTGAAATAGATTTTTTTTTTTTTTTTTTTTACCTTGAACAATTCTGAGTGCAGGCTTCTGACAAGAGACAGCATCATGTGTAGAAAAGAGAAACTTAAAATGCACAATAAAAATCTTTACGTGCTGAACTAAGAATAACTGATAGCAGAAGCCAGCTATTTTCTTGTGTGTGTGAGCAGGGCTTAACTTTGCCAGTAATTAATTACTACTGTTAACTAAAAATGTTAGGAATTGTAGAAACTTATCTTCTATTCTGAGCCCAGAAGAATGTTTGTTCTACTGTTTGCAGATGACAGGCTTGGGTCTGGCATTGAATTAGGATCCTGTACATAACTTTGTGGGACTTGAATCCACTGTATTAGCTACCAAGGGCTGGGTTTTAGAAAATTCGGAGTCTCTATAGAAGTAAAATTCATGGCCTAATGACAAACTACAGGTCAATATGAGAATCAGGAATGCAACAATATCCCCTCCTCTTTTGCAGAGAATAATTCATTTATCAGTCTGAGTTTTAATGCTGGGTTTACCACACTCTTCTGCCCATCTGCTGACTGGCTGTACTCCTTACTTGTCCTTTAATTAAAATTTTTAAAGTTATAAAGTTTTTTAACATGTACTACCTGCACGAGGTGGGTGATAGGAAGCTGGTTATTCCTAACATACAAGAACGTGCCAGTTATTCTCCCTCTCTGGTCCTATTGTTTTTGCTGAACGCTATGGGGAGGAATTGTACAGAAGCTATTAGAGCTGCTGCACACTGCTGTTTTCTGCCGTGGTAATTGGTGAGAGTCCTAAAGGTGCTTGTATTATGGTGGCTTTGTACTAGTTTGCTGATGCAAGGGCTTGTATCCCCCTCTCTGCATGGTCAGTGAGCTAGCACAAAGAGGAGAAAGAAGCAAAAGAAGACATCTAACATGAGATATGTCTCTTGAAGCTTCTGAACTCTCTTCTATGGATAAATTATCAGTCAAATCAATACAAGTATGTTACACTCAAGAGAGTAAGTTGATATTAATGTAATGAATATTTGTGACTGACATCTCATTAATGTTTACTGGCAAACAAACAAAAGATCATGTTTACAGCATATATAAAGCATAGGGATAGCATGTCCTGTCTTTCATCTTTCCTTATACTAAAAAAATCTCAAATGCAAATTTGTTTAAAAATACTTTTTCCATACTGCCACTGCAATGTGTTGGACCATTTCCTTTCTGTTTGAATGACAAAATTTGAGAATGCTAGATCTGAAAAAGCCTTGTATAAAGTACACTGAATAGCAGAGCATATAATAATGAGATAACATGCATGAAGTTCTCCCAAGTGACAGTGATACTGAATGCTTAGTAAAAAAAAAAACTTTGGACGTCTGCTAGAAATCCGAATTAGCAATGTGGCAAGGCCATCTTAGAAAAGTATTTCATCAGTTCTGAAAAGTCCACTACAGAAGTGGTTCCTTAGAGGATATTTGCTGTGTGTACATCTGCTACAGCAACATGCCCAGCCTCATGTACTGTAAGATTCTTATTTGGGCTAAATGCATTCCTCATGATTAAACTGAAGTGGTAATTCTTTTTTTCTTCCTTCCTTTCTTTCCTTTTTTTTTTTTTTCCTTCTACATGTCCTTTACCCCTCCATTCCCTAGCTCCTTATTATTTTGATATCTCAGGTTGTACCCTTTGAAATGGGATGTCAGTGGGAATGCAGGACAGAAGTATTGATAAGATACCAGAAGTGTTGAGTTAGACGCAGGTCTGACCTCAGGATCAAGTATTAGTGGAGGTGGGCGATACGGCTGAGACAGGTTGTAGGGGAAGGGAAGCATATAGAAGCGGTATAGGCAAACAATTTTGTCACTCTTTAGCAGAAAGGATTATAATTATGCTTATTTTTAATTGGGCTCTGTGAGTAAGCCTAGCCCTGGGTTAAGAGAATGCAGAAGGCATGGATGGGGAAAGATTTTCAACAGAGTGTGAAGGAGAAGGATTGGGGTAGAAATAACTGGAATGTCTCAGGGCAGAAGTGGTGCTAGGGCTATGGATTACTTATGTAGAGTTCCTGTCTCTTCCCTGACAGTACATTGTTGCACACACTACTGTTATCTGCTATTTCCATGCCTATTTTAATCAGATGATAGGAAATAAAATTATTTTTTTCTTTAATTACCTAAAGGAAGTCATTCACATGAGAGCTGTCCTTAAAGGAGAAAGGCTTACAATCATGATTTATATGATAGATATTTTAGCAGGGATTCACTCAGTGCCATTTTTGTCTGACAGGACAGTTTCAGGTCCCTTTACCTTTCCTAACTTCATAACCTCTCTGTTTCCACCCATTTTTCTACCCCAAACTAAATCTTCCCAATCCTATTTTTCCCACCTCCTAGCTCTATAGAATATAATACTTGCCTGAAAGATGAGATCCTGATTCTGAAACACATGAATGACATTTAAGTGATGTTCTCTTGTAGCTGCAGCCTTCTGTATGTCTCCTGACCAGTAGTAACTCTGGTGTGCAACACTCCCTGCAGCTGGGGAGTGATGTGATGGGAAACAAGACTTTGGTCACACAGGATGTATCACATGTTGGAAACTTCTAGGGCTGGTCCTGGTTCAGGGAGTAGTCCTGAGAAAAGCAATCACAGAATGGATATTAAGAATGTGTAATCTAAATCAGATCCCACTTTTTCACTCCGTTTAGCATGATTAGCAGATGCCTTCTTTCCAGGAATATAGTCTAGACAATCTGGTGTTTTCTAGGGGAAGCTGTAATTATATAAAGTTATAAATACCTTAAATTTCAATATTTCATTTAAATGATTACAAGGAAAATTACTATCATTGCTTTCACTGAGCTTTTGCACACTCTGACTTGCAAGGGATTCTTCTGGGACCTCAGCAAAAGGTGACATATCCCATGTTTGTGGACTAAATATTGTCATATTGTATTTTTCCTCATCTGTTTGAAGTTGCTTGGTGAACAGGAGATAAGTATGAAAAAATGAAAGAACATAGATATCACTTGCTTGACTAAATGATGTTTTTTAAAAAAAAAAAATTAACTAGACAAATTGAAATTCATCTAGTTAGAAAAATTGCAGCAAAACAGTCTGATGTTAGTACAAAGAGAACAGCAGATGATACCAATTGTCCAACTTTCCATAGCAATTTGTAAATAATGCTCTTTATGCTAACAGAGAACGAACCATGATGGAAATGTGATTTAAAAAAGCAAAGCAAAACCCAAGATTTCAAATAAAATCTTACATGAGAGCCAGAGACCATGCTGCTGTTCTGTGAAAATTAACAATGCCATTCTTTCACAAGCTTTTTATATATGTTCTTACTGCTGCATTAAGTAAACACTAGCCATAGTCACCTTCAGCTTTCCCAAAGTGATTCTTACTGCTGGTGGAAAGATGTGATGCAAACCTAGCCTAGAACCCTTGCAGTTTTTAACTGTATAGCTTCGTCTCAAAAATGGGGTGAAGACCCTGTTTTTTTCAGAGCTCATGGGTGCTGCTCAAAATTTTGCAGACCTTGTTAAAACAATGCTGGAATTACTGCTGGGTTAGCTAGAAATAGTGCTGCATTGGAGGCTGCTGTGAGTGGACATGGTGTTGTCAGGCTGATTTTACCTTTCTTGCTTTGCTTCAGCTCTTGTGGCTACTTGCTTTCAAAATATCACAAATTAATTTTGATTGAAAAGGACCTCTGGGGGTCATCTGGTCCAACATTCTGCTCAAAGGTGGGCTGATCTTAAAGATATATCAGGTTACTCAGGACCTTGTCCTGTTCACTGTTGAAAATTTCCAAGGATGGAGGTTTCACAGGCTCTCTAACCTGTTCCAGTGCTTGATCACTCAGTTTGTCCTTTCCTCTTAAATTTAATCAGAATTTGTCTTGCTGCAGCTTGAGAGTATGACCTCTTGTTCTTTCATAGAGCATCTATGAGAAGAGTCTGGCTCCATCTGTATTTCCCCTATTAGGGACTAGAAGACTGCAATTAGAGACCCTGGTAGCCTTCTCATCCTGAGGCTGAAGGAGCCCAGCTTCCTCAACTATTTCTCATTCATCACATGCTCCATCACTATTTTGATGGCTCCCCTTGGATTCTCTCCTGTTTATAGTATTTCCTTTATAACTAAAGGCTCAAAGATGACCACACAACTTGAAATGCAGCTTTAACAATGATGACTAGAAGGGAATAGTCACTCCCTATGGCTATGGTTTTGCTAATGCAGACCAGTCTGCAGTTAGCACTCACTACTGCATAGGCACACTGCTGACCCGTGTTCAACTTCTTGTTCACCAGACTCTCACTTTCGTTTCCCAAAGAGCGTTACTTTAGCCTGTTGGTCCCCAGCCTGAACTGTTGCATTGGGCTCTTTTCTCCTACATTCAAGACTTCGTATTTGCCTTGATGAAATTCATGAAAGTGCTGTCAACCTGGGCTTTTGGCTTGTCAAGTCCCCACTGAAGGGCAGCCCAGCCCTCCAGTGTACAAACATAACAATTTGGCTTGGCTGAGCTTAGGCAAATGAGTTATGAGCAAAACACTTCAATTTGCTGTTCCAACAACTTCCCTGAAGGAGAAAACTGTGTCTTTCAGAGATCTGGCAGGGTGAAGTCTTCTTGGTCTCTGTCCTTTTCCACTTGACTCCACAGTTTGTGGGGTTGCCTTGATGTTCCCTTAAGTTTTTTCAGCTTTTGCCTTTTTGTACTTTCTGAGGAGTTCCTGAATCACTACTGTAACTTACTGAATTCCAAGCTAATATTCTCTACTTTGCTACCTTCTTATAAAATTAATCGATGACATCAAAAGAGAGTTTTATGTTTGTACATCACCAGACTCTTTCTTCCAGGATCAATGGCATGAAGGAGTTACTGCATTTAGATTCGAGTCTAAAAAGCATTAATCTAACAAGCACTTGCTAGCAGGAGTTGGACTCAGCATAAAAGGAGGGTTTAGCTGACTTTGACCTTTGTGTTTAGAACATTAGCTGATATTTAGAGCCTCATGTATGTGTCTCTTCTCAGCTTGAGGTAGTTGAGTCCTGCCACTTGAAAGCGTTTTTTAACTGTCAGGCCTGAGATGATCTGGACAAGGTAGATTTCTGCTTTTCTGCTAAAGGTGTCCTAAAATTATTTGAGTTAAATTAAAAGCATTACTCTGTGTAGATGTTCAGATGGAGAAAAGGTATCTTCTACTCAGATCCTTGATGCCTGTTTTTGTGGTTTATATTAAAAGGAAACAAAATCATCCCACACAAAATAAACATTTTTCATTAAGCAGAAGAAATATCTTTTTGAAGACATTACTAAATCATAAATATTTTCTTAAAGTCTGAAGTCCCAGAGTGGGTAATGTTAATAGGAGTGCTTACAGAAACTCCATGAGGTTTTAAAATGAGGCTTATTTGCAAATGGCAGGCAATTGAATTATTTATAACAGAGTAAAGCTGTGCCAATATAACTTCTTTTTTATTATTTCCAAATAGAAATCAGTGCTGTTTGCATTCTCTTGCACAATCTGGCACAATCTGTGTGTCACTTTTAACGCAGATATCTTATAAAAAAGGTGATTTCTTGGGGAAAAAAGGGATTGTCTCTACCCTGAACTAATACTTCATATCAGATTAATTTACATAGGTCTTTCATATTGTTTTACATGGTTTTGATTAAATGGCCTTTAGAATCATAGCATCCTATTTGCTAGACCCTAAGAATTTGTAATTAAGAACTTATCCAATATTTACTGAAGATAAGAAAGTACAGGAACTAATGCTGCTAAAATGTTTTTTGAAAAGGCCAAACTAGACTGTTAAATGACATTTCAAGGTGTGTATGCAAATTCATTGATCGTGATAAACCAAGAATTGCATTACTACTCAGTGAGGAATATGGAGGTGACTAGTATAAAGTTGCTCATAATACACCTGATGGAGTTAATGCACAAACAAGCTGAAAACCCACCAAAACGAGACTCTAAAGAGTCTCTTTTAGATTGTTCAGAGCTAGTCAAAAGAAGAACTAGTGCTTTGTTAGCTGTGAGATTATCCGTTTTCCATATGTTGTGGTATAGAGCAAAAGTACACAGCACTCAGATATTGATTATCAATAGTATATGTACCAAGTCTTAAGTACTGAAAAGCCTTTTGTATTCTGATGTGAATGTTAAAATAGAAACTTGAAAATTTTTTTCTGTGAGTAACACTGCAAATAACTCTTGTAGTCTAATTTTTCTAAATTTGTTTTCTACTGTGATCTCCATTAATTATGTCCTTATTTGTTTCTAATGTTTCTGGTTGAACACACACTGTTCATAGTTTATGAATAAAGAAATTCACAGAAGTGATTACAACACAATGAAGAAAGCAGTGCACAAATTTTCTGTTTTCCTTTGCTCAATAGAGTTTTGTTATCATAGCGAATTTAAAGCATGAGGAGTTCTGAAATCTGGAGGTGTAGTTGTTTTGTCATATCTACTTCTAACTGATATCTGTTGAAAAATTCTGGTAAGCTGAGCTTAAGGGAGTGAATAAGCTTTTGTGGTTAGGGGAGACATATGACACTTTTTCCCCAACTCAGGCACATGTTTGCATGCTAACACACCATATGCCACCCAAATTCATGTTAATATTGTGCATTTTATGATTAATGCATATCTTTCTCTCTTCTTTGGTGTGGGTGTGAGTCTCTTCCAACTCATATAGTAGCTTAAACTACATTTTGAGCACACTGGAAGCTGGTACTCACTCAGTCTTCCATAACTTTGCGTCTAGCATAAGCCGAAGGCAGTGGGAGAATCTATCCCCATTTATTTCACTGGTTTTATTATTGCTAAGGAGTATACTCTCTCACCCATGCTTCTTAGCTCAGCAAGTCAACTTGTGCTTCCAGCTCCATTTGGTGGAGAGATCGATGGGGTGGGGGTTTTTTGTTTGCGTGTGGGTTTCTTTATTACAATTGGTATGTAAAAATCTGCTGGTAAACTGTCATATTTTTGAGTCTGAGATATGGAGGTGTTGAAAAGAGCATCTCCTTTTGCCTACTGTATTGCTATGCACTCTCAAAGCATAGCAGTCAAACTGGTGCTGCAGGAAGATCTGTGACAACCAGTCATGCTATTGTCCTTCTTCTCCATCTGTCCCTGCTCCTGCTTTCATGCACCAACACACTCACATACGTACACATCCTGATTTGACAAAGTAGAAAGGATGATGTGAAATCTTATCATCCTCAGTGTGAGGTTAGCTGACTTATATTTGAACAACTATTGATGTCAACTGTAATCAGTTGTGCTGGTTTTGGCTGGGATAGAGTTAATTTTCTTCATAGTAGCTGGTATGGGGCTGTGTTTTTGGTTTGTGCTGAAAACAGTGTTGATAATGCAGAGATGTTTTGGTTATTGCTGAGCAGTGCTTGCCCAAGGCCAAGGCCTTTTCTGCTCCTCATCCCACCAACCAGTAGGCTGGGGATGCACAAGAAACTGGGAGGGGACACAGCTGGGACAGCTGACCCAGGAGATGCTCCATCCCATATGGCATAATGCTGAGCATATAAACCTGGAGGAAGAAGAAGGAAGGAGGGAGGGTGTGTTTGGAGTGATGGTGTTCGTCTTCCCAAGTCACCGTTATGTGTGATGGATCTCTGCTTTCCTGGAGATGGCTGAATGCCTGCCTGCTGATGGGAAGTAGCCAATTAATTCCTTGTTTTGCTTTGCTTGCGCATACAGCTTTTGCTTTACCTGTTAAACTGTCTTTGTCTCAACCCATGTGTTTTCTGACTTTTACTCTTCCAGTTCTATCCTCCATCCCACTGGAAGGGAGTGAGTGAGCGGTTGTTTGGGGCTTAATTGCTGGCTGGGATTAATCCATGGCATCAGTCAAACTTGCTTTACCTGAAGTGGAAACCACTCACATGAACTCTTCTCAGTGGGCTGTGGAAGGGTAGCAGACAGGTGACGGTTTCTGACTACAGTCTAAGCAGAAAATGTTTTTCTTGGTGCTACTGTGCTATCTGGCCTACAGCACTGGAGTGTGTCTGCTCTTGTATTTTCTAAAAAACTTGAAATCCTAATACAGGCTCACTATTATGCGTTCTCACTACTGTTTTTTAAGTAGATAATGTGCCTGTCTCTTGCACCAACACTTTCCACAGCTGTAAATTTTCAAACAATTTCAGGTAACCATCAGAAAACCCATTCCAGTCTCTCTCGCTGTACTGCTACTTTGTACTAGAAGTACTCCCCTTGAAACACCCATTCAGAATGTTGTGTTTAAGTAAGACATTTGAAATCTATTAAGGTATTCAGAGCACTGGTTCATTTTAAGAAAGGCTTCCCTAGGCAGGGTCACTATCAATTTAACATTTCACTTGGTCAGGACTTGCACAGTTTCTTTCAGTTTATTGCCTAAAAGACCACCAAGAAATTTTTAACTCATTCACACATTTTCTTTTACCTTTATGGTGCCATAGTAAGAAATAAAATGGATGCAGAGCTGTATGAAGTCCTTTTTTTTCCACTTGACAATGTAGTGTCCACTTGACAAAATAATTAAAATAATCCTATTAAAATTTTAGTTTTGTTCAACCTGTTAGGATTCTGGGTGACAGTCAGTACTTATTTGGCAAAGGGATGTCAAGAATATACTCCATTCCCCATGCAATCTTAAAGCAATTTAACTCTTGTTGGAGTATGTAGCATAGCAGAAAGCAGGCTGTCTCAAGGAGTTTGATATTTGCATGGTTTGTTTTTGGTTTTGTGGTTTTGTTTTTTTTTTTTTTTCTTATCCCTGGGCATGTTAGGACTGGATGAGTCTTGGCAAAATCATGGAGATTTTTAAGGCAGGGAAGTCTTGTAGACAGATGGAAAAACTGATCTGTTTGTCTATCCAGGTACTAAACTGGTTTCAGAATTCTCCACTGTGATGATTTAATGGAGTTTAGTAGAGTTTAATCAAGCCATTTTTAGTAGAGTTTACAGAAGTCAAAAAAGTCAGTTTACACAGCCTTGAATTTACTCATGCATATGAGCTTTGCCCACAGGGTAGCAGAGCATCATGTGCCAGACTAGTAGCAGCAATCAGTGAGGTGCCAAATGTAACCACAGTGTGAAGGTAATTGGACAAATGACAAATGTTTTGGTGGTTTGGAACATCTTCATGGTGTGTGTCAATGAGATTTCTGTAGTTTGGTTATACACAACCAGCAGGAGTTACTAGTGCAGTGAGACATGTCCGAGTGTGTTCACATTGGGATTTTATTATGAAGAATACCGTGTATTCTTACGATACAAAGCAGTCTCTTTTTGGGGTTGCAGCCCTTACAGCTCACCTTGGTGGCAAGCAGGCAAGGAGTTGAACAAATGAGTTTGTTGTGAGTGTGTCACAAGCATATACCACATTTAACAAACTAAATTAGGTAACTAAGGAAAAGAATTAGGGTGACCTACTTAGGCTGAGCTGGACAAGCTAGCAGATCTTAGCCTCTCGTATGGATTGTTTGCAGTCTCCAGTCTTGTAGTGAATTTATTTGCTTTTAAACTTGTGTGAGGTTGATCTGAGGCTGACTGTAGGTTTGATCTGTGTACTCTGTGGGCATTTCACCTGCATACAGCCCAGCTCTATTTCACTTTTGTTCCATGTGTCCTGTTTTTTCTGGAGCATAAGGAGGGAACACCCAAGGGCTGATACATGAAGATAAGTAATGACCTGCTCTTGCAAGCTTAATTAAGATTCTTGGTAGGTGCTCCAAGGGGGAAGAGTATTGGTCATTCTGCTTGCAGAAATCCCATACTATGTTGTTGAATGTGAGTATTGGGGATTTATTTGTCAGTCTGCTAGTCTGTCTTGATCTTGAAAAGGAGTAGCTCCCTTTTAACCAGGTTGCAATTTGCAACATGGAGACAGTATCTTGCTTGCATAACTTTAGAGCCAAAGAAATTTAGTGTCCATGTGTGAATGTGACAGGACCACAAGCCAGACAGATCCACCATTGCATGTTTTTGAAGTAATTCCTAATCTATACTAATTAATTTCCTGTAATATAAAACACAATACAACTTTTGAGTCTGCTCCTTGTTGTAGCTTAGCCCATGACATCTCAGGTTTGTCTTAGTCTGGTGGTTCCCTTTTGAAGTCTCTCTACCACTGTCTGCCCTTCTGCCCTGTTCTGAACTCAGGAAGTGTCTGTGTGTGAGGGAAACGGATAGCACATCATTGTGGCACAGTGACATCATGCACGGTGACACCATTTGTCGCAGTGGGTTTGAACCAGGAGCACAGTCACTCTCTCAGGTGCTGGAGGTCAATTTACTGCTTTTTCTTTCTTTTTTTTTTTAATTAAAAAAGTCCCTATTTTTTTCAAAACGTTCCCAGAAATGGTAAGTTGTTTGAACCGTGTAGTTCTCCTGTGAATAGGAGTGTTTATTGTGACAATTTGCACTGTTGAAAATATGGTGGCCCATGGGGTCAGGGGAAAGTTTGAGAGTACTGTAGCCATTGCAGGCATATTCCACCTACTGGAGAAATCCGCTGTCAGGCATAACTAAGGCAAGCCCAAGTCACCATTCAAAATTTGATTTTCAGTCTGGGGAGGAAAAAGAGACTCTTGTCTTTGGAAAAAGGGAGCAAGGGTCCTAACTGATACTTGGATTTTCAGAGTTTCTGGTACCTGCCAACTGTGAAGCAGTGTGCCTTCTCACACACTGTATGTCAAGCCATAAGGGTAGTGGTTAAAATAAAATTGTATTCTCTCCATACTGTCTCTTTTGCCAAGTATTAAGGGAAAAAAATATATGATGTTTACCTGTGCTGAGATGCACTCTATCCATTTGCAACCTGAGACTTCTATAGCATGGTGAATTATTATAGTCTGGTGCTATGTTAATTTAAGTCAAATTAAAACATACCATGAATTTCATTTGGGTAGCTTATCCAAATGATCACACATTATTCCTTCTTAAATTAGCATAGCAGTTTTATTCACTATAGACAAAGTTCAACTGTTTTACATCACAGAAAGATTTTAATTAAAAATCATGGACATGTGATGAATAATTTTACATAGGATTTTCTTGACGTTTGGGTCAAGAAAATTATTTTTGCTATTCTTAATTCATTAAGCCCTTTTTAAACTCTTACTCTGTCAGTTGTATTGTTCTTCTGACCTGTATCTGTGTTTCCAAAATTCTTGTTGGGGAATTAAAAAAAAATAAAAAAAAAATCAAACAATATTGCTTATGAAAAAACCATGCGGGGACCTACTTGTACCACTTAGTACACTTAATGAAGAACATAATCCTCTAAAGGAAAATAGCTTAATCTTATTGTCCAAAAATACCAGATGCTTTCTGACCTTTTGTTAAAATTCAAATATATTCTCAAGAACGTCACAGACATCCTTGTGATAGCTTAAGAGATCTTCTCATGTGTTCCAGGTAAGGGACTTTCACAACATATAAAAATAATTCTGAAGGACCTTGGAGTCATCTGTGCCTCTTGTCATCCCTGGTGAATGTTTATTTAGAAACATCTATGGTTGTATGCACTGAGAGAGGCCCTGTTGTTGTGTGACCAAGGCACAAGAAAGATTTTGTTTGGTTGGTTTGGGGTTTTTTTTGTTTGTTTGTTTTTATCCTTATAAAACTTGAGTCTTTTTCAGGAGCAAGTAGGTCACAGTAAAAAAAGAATTTGTATAGCAGCTTTTCCCCACAACTGATTTTCACTGATTGCTGAGGGACAAGTGGTTTTTCAAAATACCATTGCGCTCCTGTATCAGTTTCAATTGCAGCTTATTCCTCAAGAGTGGGATGCCAGGCATAGTGCTGTTACTGCAAATGTTTTGCACTAGTACACTTCCATTCTCTTCCATCTGGAAGAGCTTCCTGATTGTTATTTATAAATTTGGATTTTCTCCTTCTCTGTTCTCTTATTTCAGTCACTCCTTTTAAGAGCATAGCTGCAGTTAGAAAGAGTTTCACCATGTTCAGTACACAACAATTTTTAGTGTACTGAAAAGAAGCAAGTCAACGGTTCAGAGATGGTGACCTGTCGCTGCATTAGATGATTTTTCTTCTCCCAAAATGACCTGGGGAAAACACAATCTGCTTATTAAAACCAAGTATGTAGTCAATAGTGGTCATAAGAAAAGGAGAATTTTGGTAAAACTCAACTTTTTAAAGGCAGTCTCAGAAAATTTATTTTACTAAACATAGAATGAAGTACTTCTGTATTGTTTTGATTTATTATTTTTGATTGTTCGTGCTGAAAGTCATATGTTTTGTAGTGCTCATACTGTAGATCTGGAAAAGAAAAACAAATTTCATATTTAAATGTGATCACTCCCATCTTTTAACTTTTGTGACTTCTTTCCTATACTCTAAAAAGCACAGGGAATGGAATGAAAGGAAATCTAACTGAAATATTTCAACAGAGTGTGACTAGATTTGGTGTGATCTATGAAAACATAGGTTATTTATGGTAGTGTGATAATAAGTTATAATGAATGAAGGGGAGAAAAAGGAAGATGAGACAAGTACAAAATTGAAAAATTGACATTAGTGACTGTGTGTTGAGCCTGACAAAATTATCTCCCTTAGCTCTTCATTTGGTACTTGAGCTGCAACTGGCAAATGTCTTGTAAATCTTCTACAGCACATGTCTTTCTTTCGAAGTAAGAGGCAACAAAACAATAAGTAGTTTGCATCAATAAATTTAAGTGATCATGATCTTGGGACTCAAGTGTCTGAAACAATTAGCAGCTTCTGGGGTTGCTTAAATGCAAAAACACAACTGATTTCCTAAAGGAATTTTAAGTCTTTTGATAGAAATCAAGAACAGAGATCTTTTCCTCATTTGTTGAATAATTAAAATTAATTTTTTGTTTTGTTAGAAATCATTGTAATGCTGAACTTCTTTGGTAAAAACTGCAAAAGCTGGAGAAAAACTAAACCAGTTTATTCTCAGCAATAGGACATGTTATTTGTTTTCTAAATATCTTTGAATATATTATTTTTCCTACAGTATTCCTCTGGAATTTTATGCTTTTCCATAATCCCACTTATTTCAATAAAAAATAATAGGAATGGAGCAGTATAGATTATGTAGCGAGGAAGAAGCATTAGTGAGCAAGGTATTGGTCTCCCTGTTAATACTGAATGTACCAAAGTATCTGATAAGTGTTTGAGCACTGAGATGTCAAAGAAAACAATACAATATTAAGACTTAGTTTTGCCTTTTACACATTTATGCTATAAAACTGTGAATGTTCACATGCAGCTTTAAGGATATTTGGAAAAATTACTAATTCAAGATGACATTGTGTTTGTGAAAATTCATCCATTTTAATTGATGCTGATAATTAGAAAATATCTGTAAAACTGTCTTGTGTAATATTATTGGATTGATACAAAAGTGAATGAGTTAAATAAAGACTGTATGTTGTAAGTGAGCAAATACAGTGTGGATGTTATAAAATCCCTTGTGGCCCAGGAATATTTCAGTCAACACCAATTTGATTCTGGTTAAATGATGGGTCCAGCTGCCGAATAATCCAGGAGAATAATTTATACTGTGGGATCTGACTAATTATTCATATTCCACAACAGGAACTGTCGAAGGCCCAAATTTTAGCTTTCCATTAGTGATTCAGAAGGAGATGTTAAAGTTTTGAATTCATGGTCACCAATGTACAGAAGTCCTGGCCAGTGTTACCTGAATTATGAATTTAATTGCTGTGCAGCTCTAGAACAAATTCTGCATTTGATCAGTACTACAGCCAGAAAAAAGGATACAGTGGGCCCTATCTTAAAATTACTCAGGTGTGGGGTCCTCCATGGGCTACTACAGGTGGTCATCTGCTGCAGGGCTGCAGGGGGACAGCCTGCCTCACCATGGTCTTCACCATGGACTGCAGGGAAATCTCTGCTCTGGCACCTGGAGCACCTCCTCCCCCTCCTTCTTCACTGACCTTGGTGTCTGCAGGGCTGTTTCTCTCACATTTTTTCCTCACTCCACTTTCACAGCTGCTGTACAGTGTTTGTTACCCTTTCTTAAATGTGTTATCCCAGATGTGCCATGAGCATTATTGATGGGCACAGCTTTGGGCAGTGATGGGTCTGTTTTGGAGCTGTCTTGAGCTGTCTCTGTCCAACCTGGGGGCAGCTCCTTGTGTCTTCTCACAGAAGCCACCCCTGCAGCACTCCTGCTACAAAAACCTTGCCATGTAAACCCTATACAGACTCGTGAAAGGGAGTGACTTTCATATTGCAAATATGCAAAATGCTTCTTGATGATCTTCTGAACTTCTTTGTTTAACAGTTACAGATCAAGGAAAGGCTTCAGCTTCCAAACTGAATGCAAGTTTACTGTGAAAAGAGGAAGTCAGTTTGATCTCTGCTATTACTGCATATTTGATCATGATGGAAACTTAGGTAGAGTCAGTTTTGATTACACAGGATTTATCTATTTGCTACACTCCAACTCCATTTCATATTGGAGTTCCTAAATTTGAATAATATAAATGCTATATATTCAAAGGCATAGTAATGAGACAGAAAATTTAAAAGTCATATAAATGTAAAAAAAGGAAAAAAAAATGGAGAAAATATACGTACTCCTCTTATCAGGAGAGACAGGAAAAATTTGTTTACCTTGCTGGATGGACTCAGTTCTCAAATAGTGAACCAAGAAAAATAAAATTATGTTGAGCAGGAACCTGAGACTTCCAAGGTGTTTAGATGGCCTTTTAGGAAAAGAATCAACAGAAGAGTGAGTGGTCACACTTGCTGTGGAGTCAGTGACTTAAGAGGCAGGTGTCACCTGAGACAGAATATAAGTTCTTAAGTAGGATGCTAAACAACCGTACCTTAGTTGGTAGCACTTGGTGAACTATTACCTGTACAGCAGACGGGATCAGATGAAGAAGTTGCTAGGTAAAGTCTCAAAGTGTGTCAAGAGGTGTTAAGGTGAGAGGGTTAATTTACTGGGAAATGTTTCACTGAATAGATTAACTCATCTTCTGTTGTGTTTACTCCTTCGAAACAAAAATGAAATCTGATTTCTAGTAGTTAAATTAAAAGGTGATGGAGAAATCGTATACAGAAGACCCCACAGTCTGGGACAAATTAACTTCTGTTTTAAGATGTGGAAGTCTGATGTAGTTGTTGGAGGGGGTTGCTTTTGTTTTAGTGTTTCGAACGCAGAGCACAGGGTTGGCTGTAGTGGTTCATGACTTGATGCAAGTACTCAGCATTGTCTTGGAACCAGTGATCTATAGGACAGGGTAAGCATTTAATCCTGCTTCCCCACAACATGGTCCTAACCACCAGTGATCTGTGATTCAGGAGGTTCCTGAGAAAATCACTGTCTCTCTGTTAAGAAGTTAGGGATTGTTTTTTGATCTGTGAACTAGTCCAATTTCTTTTCACATATTTGTGAACTTTTAAAATTCATTACATCCCTTGGCAAGACGTTTCACACCTACTTGGCATGGTGTGAAGGAGTTTAGAATGAATGAAAGGAAGGGCTTTTTCTTTCCATGGATAATTACATTGTCACTGGATGCTGTGGTTGTCAAAGTGGGGGTTTCAGGAGAAGTAGTGCAAGCTCATGGTAGGAAAAATCCAGCTACAGCTATTAAATGCAAAAATAGAATTTCTGGCTCTGAAAGTACCTAAGTTGCAGATACCTGAAAACTGAGAGAGTACTTCAGGAGAAGGTTGCCCTGCTACCCACAAAAGCAGACACAGGATGCTAATCTGATTGACCTTTGTTGTAGCTGGGAGCAATTGTCCATATGTTCTTCACTGAATTGCCTGTATTGCTTGATGACTTTAAAGAAGTGAAAGAAAAGAAAATAAAAATATTTTTTGATGTTCCTCATCTCTTTGCTCCTTTCATGCTGTTAGTCTAATGTAGAGTTAGTTCCAGAGTAAGATTTTGCAGAGGATAGGAATAAGGCTTTGTACCTCTGTTCTCTCTCTTCAACGAGGTTTCACCAGATATTTATGTTAACTTTTTTTTCTCTTTCGAGTGATATTCAGTGCAAAGTGCTGCTGAAAGGTCTTGTATCACTTGAAGCCAAGTTTGGTGTTTCATTATGCAGATGGCAGCTGTTGGTTATTCCCTCTTATCATAAAGGATCTCTAACCTCAGTAGTCAGTATCTCAATAGGTTCCAAAATTGTTCTTCAGGTTTACTTTTATTCAGACAATTAAAGATGTGCTGGAATATAGTTAACTGAGAAACAGCTGGAAAATCTAAAACTAGAAATGTAAATATAATCATGCATCTAAGGAGTGCATCAGTTCACAGTAGTTCTCATTGCTATGGGAATCTAATGAGATCAGTTAAATTACAAGTGTCTACTCTACTGCTAGTCCTGTAATTACTCAAACCTGTCAATGTTATAGGAGTCAGCAAAGCTTTACCTATCAGACCTGTATGAATTTCTGTTTTCTGTTTTAAGGTTTTGCACTGTCACACTTATGGCCCTGAGGGTTTGAGTACAGATCCCAATATCTCTCTCAGTGTCTCCCAGGCAGCCTTCCTGGCATCCAGCAGCCCTCATGAGTCAGTTCTGCTGCTTCTCCTGACTTTAGTGATGCGTGTCCTTCACACGAGACATCCTTTGTCTCATCTACAGAGGGCCTTTGGAGAAGGTCTCGCTCATGTACTCAGCTGCTGCACTGTTCTCTCCAGAAACATTTCTTGTCCTTGTGCGTCTCTTATGTTTACGCAGTACTTTCTTCCCCTTCATTCAGGTTAGTTTCCTGGTGGAGGATGATAGTTTTTATTTGCTAACCTCGCCTTTGAAGAGGGTTCAGGAACATTAACACTTCAATCTCCAAACTCATTTGACTCCTCTTCTATGCAGCAGTACATCTGGCTATTTTTCTTAAGTGGCTCTGTTTCCTTGGAAATGAAGCTATGCCTTTGTCAGGTGCCACCTGTGATATTAATCAGTCTTTGTTGCAGTGAGAGGTAGGACTCTTCACAGACCTTTGCTTGGTGATTTATTGGTATTTCTCCTTGTGAATTTTCCATATAATCTGTATAAAGCCTGTGTGTTAAAAGATACGTTTACAGTAAATATTTCATTAATATGTATATTTGCTATTTATATGTGGCTTATTACTGGCTTTTGGCTGAGACTAAACACAGCAATTAATATGTTTGGGATGAGTAGTTTTCAGCTCCTTCCTCTGAAAAAAGTTGTAACATTTACCAAATAGCATGTATTTGAAATTACAATAATGGTAAAACTACATTCCTCCAATGAAAGGTATTGCAACCATTCTGCTGCAGTTCAGCTCAGCAAAATAGATGTGTTGATGACAGCTTAGGTGAAAGAGCAAAACTATCTAGCAAAAACAGTGTTGGCTCCTTGGGGTGATTTTTTTCCATCATTTAAATTTGTGACTTTTTATGAGGGATTATTTCCCCTTCATTGCTGTTAGTCATGCTCCAAATAATAAGCCAATCAACTTCTTGTCATCCACATGTGGCCAGGACTTTCTAGCCTCTGCTTTTGAATGTGGATTTTGGTTCCTATGCAGTCTTTTGTTGTTCTGTAATTAGATTGCTGCATAGCATTGCTCCTGGACCTAGTTGTAGATAATTGGTAACAACAATTCAAGAACTCATTTGGTCTTATATGGTGGGAATTTCAGTGGTGCCTCTGCTTATTGTCTTCCAACAAAGTTGCCTGCTTTTAGGGTTAGATGTATAGGGTTTGCCAATAGCAGATCATGAGCAGCAGTGGTGGCCTTCTGGGATCTCTGAAAAATTCATGTTGTTAAAAGGACTTTGGGAACTCACTAAGGATATGATCCTCAGACTAGAGGCAGGAAGAAACCTTTTCTAACTGCCTGTCTGTCTGACTTGGAAGGGCTATTATTTTTATCCGAATGTTTATTTTTTAACGCTTGTGACAGACTGTTCTGTTGCTTGCAGGGAAGAATGTTATACGCAGTGTATGTTGTGAAGTGTGATGTTAAACAAATGTGAAAATCTGCTTTCTCTTGTCTTTCTCATTTTTCCATTCATTTCTGTTCAGTCATGGCCAGCCACAGTATTAAGTTCCTTTTCTTTATCTCTGAGACATACTTTGGAATGTTTTGGCAATTTTGCTCAAGGAACAGACTTGAGTCATAGACTCATAGAATGGTTAGGGTTGGAAAGAGCCTTAAAGATCATCTGGTTCCAACCCCCCTGCTGTGGACAGGGTTGCCAACCACTAGATCAGGCTGCCCAGGGCCCCATCCAACCTGACCTTTACTGCCTCCAGGGATGGGGCATCCACAACTTCTCTTGGCAACCTGTTCCAGTGTTTCACCACCCTCTGGGTGAAAAATTTCCTCCTAATATCTAACCTAAGTCTCCCCTCTCTTAGTTTAAAACCATTTCCCCTTGTCCTATCACTATCTGCCCATGTAAAAAGTCGCTCTCCCTGCTTTTTATAAGTGCCCTTCAAGTACTGGAAGGCTACAATGAGGTCTCCCTGAAGCCTCCTCTTCTCCAAGCTAAATAGGCCCAACTTTCTCAACCTTTCTTCATAAGAGAGGTGCTCCAGCCCTTGCGTCATCTTCGTGGCTCTCCTCTGGACCCGCTCCAACAGCTCTACATCTTTCTCCTGTTGGGGGCTCCAGGCCTGGATCCAGTACTCCAGATGGGGCCTCACAAGGGCAGAGTAGAGGGGGACAATCACTTCCCTTGCACCCCTCTTTTGATGCAGCCTCGGATACAGTTGGCCTTCTGGGCTGCGGTCACACACTGCTGGCTCATGTCAAACTTCTTGTTCTGTGATTATTTTTGGTGGCCTAAAAGAGAGAAAGGTGAGAGTAGTCAGGAAGAAAGTATGACGATGAAGACATGGTAGGCTTTTAACTGAGTCACATTGAAGAGAAGCCCACAATTTATTGTATCTACTTTGGATTGATCAATATGTCTGGACAGTGTGAACCTTCCACTTTGGGAGAAACAAATAAACTTTCAGCCTACCTTCCCAAGAGATCAACGTGTAATTGAAAACATGTTTTCATGCACATATCTTCATAAACATGAAAAGATCAAATAAATAAGAAAGAAAAAACCTTATCATAATAGCAATTCTGGACCTCCCAGCTAATTGATCTACTGGGTTTCTTAATTCCAGAAGATTACTGCAGTGAGAAACAATTTATAGGCAAATAATAGTTAAAGATGCATCAGTGTTTTTTGATGTATGGATAAATTTTAGTATGACTTTTACTTCAGATAACAAACCATAGGTTTTTATCATCTAGAATACAGAATTTAATTTCTCCATGACTTTTTATGTACCTGGCACTTTATGGGCTACAGCTTCTGACTGTTACTTTACTGTCAATACCCTCCTTATTTCATACATTACTTGTATTGTTCTTAAACTGTTATTCAGTGATACATTGAAAATATGTGACATAATGCAAAAAAAAAAATATATCATCTGGTTTCAAGTTGATATGAAAACCCATTCAACAATCTCTATTGTTGCAGCTTGAAATGGTGAAGTCGATGAGGGCAAAGAGTTGGCAAAATGTCAGTTAAATTCAGATACTGAAAGCTCTAGTGTCCTTGACTGCTTCTAAAAGTAAAGAATTAGCTGAGCCTTCTAGTTTTGTTTGGAATAAACTGATCTTTAATGAGGGGGTGGAGAAGTAAGACTGGAAGATTTTGCTTGTTCCAGTAACCACAATCTTAATTCCTCCACAGTATGAGCTTGCTGCCTATCCATCAAATGGACAAGGGAACCTCTGCCATACTGCAGGGTTGTTTTGTTGGGGTTTTTTTGTTTTGTTTTGTTTTTTCCCTCCTGTAATAAGAAGGAAAATGTTGTGCTATATTATGCAATTTTTTAAAAGTGTGTGCAGTAAAACTCTGTATCCATTTGAATAAGTGGGAGCAATAATTCTATTTTTGCAGATAGAATGCAAATAGAATAATTTTTCTTTTAGCATATTAATTCAGTAAGAAGATTAATATAAGCTTGAAAACTTAGTCAAAATCTTTCTTCTCTCAACAGAATGCAATACAATTACTACTTTGATGCTGATAGTAAATGAACTGTTTTATTGAATTGTCATAATGAAATATTGGAGGCTGGTGTATGATAGTTCTTATAAAGACTACATTTGAGGAAGGCTTTGTAGAGGAGGCAAAAGAAGGCACAAAATTTTGTTCAAAAGAGAGAAAAAAGTGTCTGCTACTGGAGCATGTTGGCACTCCTAACTTCCAGTACAGTTTGGAATCAAATTCTTAACTTCAGGTATATGTTTTATTAGTATTCTGCTGTGAGCTCAGGAATTAAGCCATGACTACATAAGTTATTATGAGTGATTGATATTAATCATAATGTAAAGCATTTGACACAGTCTCCCACAGCATCCTCACTGCTAAATTGAGGAAGTGTGGACTGGATGATCAGGTAGTGAGATGGACCATGAACTAGCTGGTGGGAAGAAGCCAGAGAGCTGTGATCAATGGGGCAGAGTCTACTTGGAGGCCGGTATCTAGTGGAGTCCCTCAAGGGTCAGTACTGGGACAGTATTATTTCAATATATTCATCAGTGACCTAAATGAGGTAACAGAGGGCACTGTCAGCAAGTTTGCTGATGATACAAAACTGGGAGGAGTGGCTGACACACCAGAGGGCTGTGCTGTCATCCAGCGAGACCTGGACAGGCTGGAGAAATGGGCAGGGAAAAACTTAATGAAATGTAATAAGGGCAAGTGTAGGGTGTTACATCTGGGCAGGAACAACCCCAGGTTCCAGTATAGGCTGGGGACAGACCTGTTGGAGAGCAGTGTAGGGGAAAGGGATCTGGGAGTCCTGGTGGACAGCAGGATGACCATGAGCCAGCTGGTCATCCTGCATTGGCCTTCCTGGCCACGAGGCATGAGCCAGCCATGCCTTGTGGCCAGGAAGGCCAATGGCATCCTGGGGTGTATTAGAAGGGGTGTGGTTAGTAAGTCAACAGAGATTCTCCTCCCCCTCTACTCTGCCCTGGTGAGGCCGCATCTGAAATATTGTGTCCAGTTCTGGGCCCCACAGTTCAAGAAGGACAGGGAACTGCTTGAGAGAGTCCAGCACAGAGCCACGAAGATGATTAAGGGAGTGGAGCATCTCCCTTCTGAGGAAAGGCTGAGGGAGCTGGGTCTCTTTAGCTTGGAGAAGAGGAGAATGAGGGGTGACCTCATTAGTGTTTATAAATATATAAAGGGTGAGTGTCATGAGGATGGAGCTAGACTCTTCTTGGTGACAACCAATGGTAGGACAAGGGGCAATGGGTACAAGCTGAAACACAGGGAGGTGTTAAACTTGAGAAGAAACTTTACACTGAGGGTGACAGAGCACTGGAACAGGCTGCCCAAGGAGGTTGTGGAGTCTCCTTCTCTGGAAACATTCAAGACCCGCCTGGACACCTTTCTGTGTAATCTCATCTAGGTGTCCCTACTCCGGCAGGGGGACTGGACTAGATGATCTTTCGTGGTCCCTTCCAATCCCCAGCATTCTGTGATTCTGTAATCCAGTAATTCGTACCTTTTCCAATACTGGCTAGCATCACCTTTTGTTTCTGAGCTTTCAGACCTGATCTCAGTTTATGGCAAAATGCTTTACACTTGAAATAATGACCAAACTAATTATCAGAGAAGCCCAGAATAAGTCAGATTGGAAGTGGCCTCAAAAGGTCATTTAGTCTTCTGCTCAAAGCAGAGTGAGCAGTGAGAACAGACCAATTAATTCTTAGCACTTTAAAAGAATATTCTTTTGATATTTTTGAAGACTTTGTGTTGTGTTTCTAAATAACAGGCCCACTACTATATATTTTTGCACGAAATACTGAAGTTGGACCTTAAGAAGAGGTTACTTAGGAGTCTTTTTTAGAGACAGAACTTTCTTTACAGAGACCAGGAGTAGTGTGAAACTTTCCTCCAGCTGTGGAAGTCCTGCTGACATCTGGTGTTACATTCTAAGTTTTACTTTGGGAAATGGTAGCTCTGAATGTACAAAAAGTTTCAATCAACAATTTTTTGTTGGAACTTTTTTATTTTTTTGTCCAATGGTGGTGTCAAAATTCAGGTGTTGCAGCTTTGGCTTGGAAGGGATTTTGAATGATGTAAGAAGAGACTTTCTTGTTCTTTTATTACAGCACATTAAGGGTCCAGAACAGTGCTTCAGTTTTTCATGTTTGGATCTTAAGATGTTTTATATTGTACAATTTGTTACATCAGTGCAACCCCTGAATTATTTTCCTGCCCAGTAGTTTATTTTTTAGTTAATTATGTGATTTGTGACATTGAATATTGCCTTTTTTTGTTTTTCCAGTGTGACAATGCAAAAGGACTCAAAGCCTTCTATGATGCAATAAAATATGGACCTAATCATCTGATGGTTTTTGGTGGCGTATGTGCAACAGTTACTTCTATCATTGCTGAATCTCTAAAGGGATGGAATTTGGTTCAGGTAAGGCATGGAATATCTTAAAATGCTGACTATCTTGTGTCTCTTTTTTAATTTAGAAACTTAGTATTTGATGCTTTTCAAGCTTAACATTTTGTGTAATTAGTATATCTCAGTTTTGAAGGTCAGTGAAATTACATATAAAGAGCAGCTACTTCTATATGGTACTAGATTTTAAAGCTTGGCATTGTGCTCAAAACGTTTGTGAGTATGGGGCAGTAGTTGTGTGTCTCAGTAGACTAATTAAATAAAATTCATTTAATGTATCTCAAAAAGCAACCTCAGTTAAATGAATTTCGGTCATGGTAGGTGAACAAATCTAGGACTTATCCAAAGTTAGAGGAAACAACTCGTCAGGCCTTAAATTATGGTACGCTGGGGTCTTTACTCGGTCTCTACTCTGTCATAATGCAATAATTCCTATTGACCTTAAAAGTGTTGGAAGTGCATAAATTGCAAGTAGTAACTGGATACGTGTCTCAGTATTTGACTGACAAAGCACATTTATTCCCAGCTGTTCTTTCTGACTTTCTCAAATGGCAGGTATGTGGAAAGGTTCCCTCTGCTGAAGAGTCAGAATTTATTAATATTAATCTTTAAAATGCAGGTGATAACAGCATGATTGTCTTCATTTCTTCAATCATCTGTCCCATGATGATATTTGGATAGATGGCTGTTCGTGCAAGGTAGCCACCCAGTTTTGCTTTTTAGTTGTGTAAATGCCCTGGCTTTCTACTCAATATTTGTATTTCCCAAGGATATGTTGGTATTATTTTTGTTAAAATAAACTAAACATTCTATAGCAATTTTTTTTTTTTTTTAAAGATAATATATAACAATATATAACCATTACCTGAGGTTTCAGTTACAAACAGACTCCTCTTTTCCACCTGGAATACTCGCTGAGATTAGTGCAGAATGAACAAATGAGGGCTAATTACGTTTGTGAAGATGATGATGATCAGAGTACAAATGGGAAAATCTTAGGAGGATAATTAAAGTAGCTCGTTAACTGTGTTGCAATGCTTGTCATATCAGATCTTTTTTTCTTATGCTTCAGGATTTTTTCTGATGTGAAAAGCATCAGTTCTACTATGGAAGCAAAATAATAGCATATCTCTGGGGAGAACAGAGAAAGCAACAGAGAGCTTTAAACTGTCATTTAACACTCTCTTAAAAATGACCTAGTTCATGGCCTATAATGAAATATGTGACTGGAGCTCTGAATTTTTTTGGAATTTGTCACATGGAATTCCAGATGATATAGGATGTTTTAAGGAATTGGATTTTATTGTGCTAAATCCTTTTCATTTGCAGTCAAGTTCTGCCTGCTAAGGTCTGAAAATCAATTTGTTAATACAGTTGCTCAGTCAATAAGTAAGGGCAATTAGAAAGCTTCTGTTTGCTTTTAAATGCCTGAATTTGTCAATATATGTCTTAATTTATATAATGATATGAAGTATTGCTACCAGACAGCATCTATTGCTTTGTATTTAACCACTACAGCTGTGACTAAGCTTAAACATTATTAATGATATCAGTAGATCAAGGGATTCTCTGCTGCTTGGGCTTAGTATCCTGCAGGCACTAGATAAATCCTCACGTGGTATAACGCCTCTTCGTGTAAAGTTTTTATATATTGATTGACTGAATGATGAAAGAACACATGACAGCATGGCTGGGAAGTGTGGCAAGGTTTAGTGGATGGTATAGGAAGAATGGAAACAGTTTAAATGCAGTTTGTGAAAGTGTTATGTTATAAGGTGACAGCAACGTGCATATCTGCAAATCAACAGACATAGCATGTGTAAGATAGTGGGGGAAATGGAGTACAAATCCTTCCACTCCTCTGGATCCACTGTCATAAACATCTTTGATTAAAAGCATATTTGAATAGAAGAAAGAGATAGAAATCTGTAGTTCTGGGAAGTGCATCAGTAACATTCAGCCTGATAAAATACAAGACTATCCTCCCTCAAAACTTGGAACTTCACCTCAGGGAATCACAACAAACTAATGTAACTAGTTGCATGAATTTGTGGTCATGAAGAAGTCTTTAGATGTTGCAATCAAGAAGAGGGGAAACAACATATAGACAAAAACTAACCTGACATTGTATTATTGAATAGAGGATATGCATTTGGATGTCTGACTCCATAGTTTTTTTTTTTCCCTGTGCAGGCAGTTACGAAAACAGAGCTCTTAAATCTAGCAAGAATATTTGATTTGATTTTCACAGGTGTCATATGGTTGAACAAAGCGATGGCTGTTGCAAGAGAAATGCAAGATGATACTGATAGTACGGGGAAGAATAGGGAAGAAAAGAAAGATTAACAGAATAGAACAACTGAAAAATTACTTTTGTCAAATACAGTATGAGGTTGGCTGCCTGTAAAACTTTTGTGAAAGCCTTTTTGCCCTGAATTCCAAGTTTCTGTGTGACTGCTTCTTATTTTCAGGGAATTTTTGTTTTCTGCCTCTTCTTCATTTTCTCCAGTAAAAAGTCTCCAAAAGCATGCAACAAAGTAAAAGGCAAAGAGTACAAATGTGCTGGAAGTTATCATGTTGCATTTGCAATTCGGACAATGTTATAGAGAGGAGGGAACAGAAAAGGAAATAAATTCTTGTAGGACAGCTTCAGTCTCTACTGTTTACTGTACGCTGTTGATAATGACACTGAATTTTTGACTTCTGCTTCACCAGTTAATTTAGTTCACTGGTGGCCTGCAACAATGTGAAATAGGGAAGACTAGCAGAGCTTGAGAAGAATCTCACTCTGAAGGTGACTTGCCTTATTTCTGTACCATATCTAAATAGAGGGTACTTTTCCTCTGCCATCTTAACAAATTTTTTTTTTACTTATGGTCAGCAACAGAATGGGGGATTCTGTTCTCAACTCTGCTGTCAACTGCTGGCTGATTATCTCTTACTGTAATGAAGTAATGATTTTTTTTTTTTTTAATGGAGTCGTTTGTGTCTGTGAAAAGAGACAGTTGGTTTAGTCTGCAAATGCTTATGTCATATTTAAAGACTTTCACTGAGGTATGCAAACTCTGTTTTTACATATTTAATGTAATCTGGTCTTCACTGCTAGCTTCTAGACTAGTAACTGCTACAAGTGATCCAGTGATTAGAGCATAATGACATTCAAAACAGAGAAACCTTGTTTTGGATTCAGCATCCAAAGTTTTTGAAAAGTTTTCTAAGAAAATTATAGGTATCCTAATGACAATGTATTACCCATTTTGTGGGCTGGACTTCCAGAAGATGTAAGTCTCCTATATTAACATAGATCAAGTTTACATGTTAGAAAGGTAAATTTCATTTAGTTCTCTAGCTCAATGTAGTTGACTATTAAAAAGCCTACCCCGAGGTGTTTTTTTTTTTTTCTCCCAGAGATCCATAGCTGTTCAAGGTCCCATCTCTGAATTACCAGAAAGATTGCTGTTGTTAAAGAAAATCAATGATGTTTCTAGTCCTTCATTTCCTTCAAACAAGGCTGATGTGATTGCATTGTTAGTTCCTCTGAACAATTTCTGGCCACTGGCCAAGTGCAACCAAACTTTAACAAAGGATTTCCCAAAGATTATTAGTTTCTGTACCTTTCTGTGCAAATGAGCTGCTGAGGAGAGGGATCCACATGAATGGAAGACAGGCTGCGGCGTGAACACAGGGATAACTTGGAGCCAGCCACAACGTGTGTTCCTCCTTGTCTAGCTGTTGTTTATGGGAAGGAGACTGGTTGCATCGAGAAGGGAGTTAAAAAAGCAGCAGAAAGCAAGCTGAGAAAATGGAGAGGAGGGGTGAGGCCCAGAAGGATATGAAATAGGAGCTGAGGTGGATGTTTGTGTGTGAGTGTGTGTAGAAACTTAGGTCACATGTAACTACAGGAAACTGGGTTTTATTAACTGTCTGTATTACTCATCAAAATACTTGTCGATACACAATTTCACAACTATATCCAGGTTATAACCAGTGTTTTTTAACACTTAAGTAATGCAAGTTATCACAGAGGTTTCTATACTGGCCACTGAATCAATTTTCTTCTGAAATATTTGAATTCTCTAAATCTTCATGATTGTTACCCAGAGCTCTGGCATGGGCATGTAAACTTTTTTATTTTTACATTCCTTGTCGCATTTGTTCCAGCACTGTGAGTTTATGCTACTTTTGCCTTCACTGCACAATTTCCATGTATTATTAGCTTGAGCAATGAAAAGGGTGTTTAAACTAGTCTTTGGCTAAGAAGATTAGCTGCTTCTATCTAAGAGATGCAGGCGGTCCCACATGAACAGGCCTTTTTCCCACTGGAATATGACCCAATGCACCACAAAACTAGAGTCTTCAACTTCTTGGCCCACAATTCATCACCATAATTTTTTTTTTTTCTCTTTCCATTTGCTTTCTTATTTTATCTCCTGGGATTGGAGGGATTTTGTAGACTTTCTGTACTTGTGTTATACTTTTAATGGGCAAAGTGTGTGAGGGGAATCAACTCTTGAGGTCTTATTATATAAGGTGCAAGCCTGGTGACATTCTGGTCTTGCTTTCAGGAGTTAGCTGAGCACGTAAGGAAGTTTTGCTCACTTCACTGTAGGAATGCCTGGGAGCTCCTGAAGAGGAAGGAAAACACAGCAGGACTGACCTTCAGGCAGAGCTTTATGTGACGTTTCTCCTCATTTGAAGCTCTGGTGAATTTGGAGGGAGACAGACCTTTTAGTTGTTTAAGTCCTCCCCTTGATACAAGCTGCCAGCAGGAGCTCTGCTGTTATTGATTTGTCCCTCCTGAAACTCTGTGGTTGCTGCTGGGTCAGAAAATGCGTGGGGAGTTGAAACAGATCAGCAGCACCATACCTCCTAATTAGACTGTGTCTCTCTGTGTGTGGATGGATGCCTACATGCACAATGCATAACAGACATAGACTCAGAAAGTTAGTTGTATATTCACCCTTAAACTTTGAGAAATTAATGTTGCAGTGCACCAGGGAAGACTAGTGTAGGGGAGAAGAATTAATTTAGTGGCAAAAGTTCTTTCTTAGTGATAAAAACAATGACCCTGATTCCCAGTGCATTATTTCAGTTGTACCCCAGGGGAGACATTGGCATTATGTTGCTGTTAATAGCAGAAATTTGGTCTACAAAGTTCAAGTTTAAAATGTCAAAAAAATTCTAGAATGGGGTATGGTAATAAATGCTATATTCCAAATGCACTGCAAGATTTAGTAGGACCTTCCTTTCCTTTCTTTCCATCTTCTTCTTAAATGTATGAAATTAATCTTTAGTGAGATAAGTTGGGTCCACCTGGCTTTCCATCCGTTTGAAATTGGCTTCTGTCCAGTACTCATTTTATTTAAATATGATTAGCTGCTCTTTTTCATCTCTTTTGTCTTGTGTTTCTACTGTTGGAGAAAACCACAAACTACAGTATATACTCTAGGTTTTGCCTTTGATCTACCGTCAGCAGGTTCAGTTTATTACATAAAGCATGAATAAAGGTATTTTAATGTGACTCTAGAGTTAGGTCAAAGCTGTTAAAGACTGAACTTATATATTTATTCTAACTATGATCTGTGTGTTCTGATAGATAAATATATATTTTTATTATTTTTGTTCTTCTTAGCTGTTTTTCCATAATCATTCATTCACTTCTGTTTAGTGTTGAGTCAATAACGTGGAATGAATGATTGATGGTCTAGGGAACAGACTGGGACTGGAAAGGCAAGGGTGTCACTTTGCCGTGCAGTATACTTTGGTTTGGGAAAATGCATTTAATTCTGAAAATATCAGATATTCCAGCTCCTCCATATACTCCTCTCTTGAATCTGAATGGTGTCTTGAAGAAAAAGAAAATACAGTAAAAAACCTCACAAACCCATAGTTGTAGCATGCAAGCATTGATGTTTTCCCAAACACAGGGGCTTGTGTTTTAATACTAGCTCAATTTATTGGTGAGATAAGGTGTTTGCAATATCGAGCTTAATTTATTATCAGGATAAACAATGCCTGTGTGTTGGTTTCTTTGGTTTTGCATTGCTGGTTGTGTGGGTTTTTTTGTTTTGTGTTCCACCCCCCACCCCATGGCCCCCAAACCAAAATGTTTCAGTATTGCACCTTGCAGCTATTGCTGCAGCACTCTTCACTGCTACAAAAGGCATCCCTTCGTGTCCCCTCAGGCTGAAATTATTACTATTTCCTGATGCTTTTTCTGGAGGTGGTTTTCAGAAGTAGATGGGTAGCTTTGGCTGCCATCTCTTCCTTCTCTCCTCCTCCCTGTCCTGATATGATAGACAGACTTAAGGTTTGCTTCTTTGGGAAATCACTTGTTGTTTGGAATCTTCACTGTGTTGGATGAGGACTGTGATATACACTGATTTCTTTTTCAGATTTGAGATTTTTTTTTTCATTACACATTTTCTAGTACCTTGTCTGATGTCTGTATTCTGTATGATTCAGCCCACTGGAGAGTAGTGCTGCTGAATTCCCTTCTAGCCCGTAGCTGGTCAGTCCTCTTGACTTCCTCTGGGAAATGCCATACAATTTGGGGGGATATGCCTATGTGATACTAACACCCCATAAATTATAATCTTTGATTTTATCTACCATTCTGTCAGCCCGAGGAATCATCCTTTGGTTCTTTAATCCCATTGCTTTCATTACTCTGTGACCCACAAACCTGGCTTGAAAGTCTCCCATTTTTAGGTGGGAGCATTATTATAGTTTCTCGGCAATTGCAGCACTGAGTTTTGAGATTCCCTTTGTATTTTTCCCTGTGCTTTACTTTACACAAATCTTGTTTTTATGTTTCTGATTTAAAAGCTAGCTGAGGGAAATCAGATGGTAACTGATTGCCCATCTGTATATGATTTTTCTGCTTTAAAGGTTATATTGATTGAAAACTATCTCACTTCACTGAAAATATAACAACTTTGTCACTTTTTGCTTGGTTCTTGGCAATAGTTATTAATGTACTCCAAAATGTTCAGATTATAGTATTTTATTTCTGTTTCTTTTATGTCTTTTAATATTTTATTTTATTTATAAGCTTCTTTTACCACCGATTCCCCAAATATTGTCCTTCTGATGGTTTTCACCATACCTATAACTTCTGTAAACTGGAGCTGGTTATTCTGTTATGCTGTTTGTTGGAGTGATTCATTTGTTTCTAAAAGGTATTGTAGAATGTGTTCTACAAGACCAGCTTGCTGGCCTGTTTCTCAACAGCTACGTTGGAAAAAGCCCTGGGATTTCTTTCTCTCCAGACCCTTCGACCAGCCTGGCTTGAGTGGCACTATATGAAGTAGCACCCTTTGCCATAGCTGTTGCTGTCCCTGGAACATACAAACCTGGCCACAGTAAGAGGCTAAATACAACTAAGTGTAGTAGTTTAACTTGGCTGGCAGCCAAATGCCACACCGCAGCTTTCCCCCTGCCCCGTTTTCCCCCCCACCCAGGGAATAGGGGAGAGAATTAGAGGAGTAAAGGTAAGGAGACTCATAGGTTGAGATAACAGTTTAATAATTTGAATAAAATAAAATAATAATGATAATATATATGAGTGATACACAGTACAATTGCTCCAATAGCAAGCCCGGAGGAGTGGAAAGGAACTCAGAACTCCAATCCTGGAAGAGTGAGCCCGAGCAATCACCAAGAGGATCCCCAGCTTTCTGGTCAGTCCTTATTAATATACTGAACATGACATTATATGATACGGAATATCTTATTGGCATATCCAAATGTCAGTTTTGGGGTTTGCTAATTACTATGCTTTCCCCCAAGTCCTTTGCACTTGCAGGCTAACAAAACGCGAAGTCCTTGGACTTCCAGCAACAACTAAAAACATCAGTATATTATCAACATTCTTCTTGTAACAAATCCCATAGTGAAACCAAAACACAGCTATTCTAGCTACTAAAAAGAAAAATAATCCTATCCTAGTGAAACCAGGATGCTAAGTCAAGGCAAAATTGCTATGATAAAATCTGTGGCTTTATGCTATTACTCATACAGTCTTAAATCGACTTCTTAATTTCATTCTCTCTTACTTCAAAGTTTTTCTTCATGTTAGTGTCCTATTATAGGACAAGGAAGGCTTTCCCATATGGTAAATTAACTTGCTTTCACCTGAATACTGTTTTGGCAGCAGTTACTTAATTACCTTTTTTGAGGGATAGCATAATTCATAGAAATTCAGCAACAGCAACTCCTTGGCATAGATTGAAGAACAAACTCATAAACAAAGCAGTTGCAAAAACAAAGCATGTTTACATAATTTTGAAATTGAAATAAAATATTTATTGGCCTTTAAAACCAGAAAAAGTTTAATTATGCTCCATTGAAGAAGTAATACATTACTGATATGTTTATAGAAAAGTCAGCACTAAAGTACAAATCACAGAATCACAGAATGGTAGGGATCTCTTCTTGACTCTCTGTGTTCTAATTCCTAACTGTGGTTGCAAATCCAGATTTACTTTGATTTCTTGTCTTGTCTTGGTTTCATTCATTTTCAGATGAGAAGCTGAACTCTGTGCTAAGCTATGACACATTCTGCTCCTAATTCTCAGAGTAAAGGAAAGCATTTCCCCAACGAGGTGTAGTCCTCCTCTTCCCTTATTTTGCAGAAGTCTGTTAGAATTTGTTATCCAATAGACAGCCTATCACATGCTGATTAATAAGCCATAGAAGGATTGACAATATAATCACTATGAGTTGTGTTTGTGTTAAGATACAACACTAAGCTAGGAAACTTCTATGATTATTTATAACTACTGCGAAGGCACAGTATGTATCAGGATATGGATTCATTATGTCAGTTTGCTTCCTGAAAGTAAAAAGATTAGTGGCACAGCTTCTGAAAGGTTTGTTCAAATCCTCCAATATTCAGATGAAGGAACAAGAATAGGTGTGACTGGGGAGAAAAGACCTCCAGTTCAGCAGTCTAAAGTGTTGCACAAGGTGCTTGGGAGCTATAACTTTGTAGTAATTATTAGCATTGCCATGTTGACATAAAGAAAGATTTAGTTTGTTCTATAAAACAGAGCAAGAAAGTTCTTTATCATAACCCTCTTGAAAATAAAAGCTTGCAAAAGAGTGATGACACTCTCAATTTGAAATAGTCTACAGTTACAACTCAAAAGCTGGATGCTGGTTTTTACATATGTAAGCTCCCAAACTGGATCCACTATTCTGTTTAAGAATATTTCTAGCTGCAAGGAAAAGACCAGTTCTGGGAAAGTGGGATAGACTTGCATCATTTATAACAATGGGGTTTTTGCTATAAAGACATAATCATACTGAAGAGATTATTTTCCTAAAGTCTCTCATTTAATTTAAACAATCCAAAGATTTGTTCAGGTAAGCAGATTTTTGTTGATTCTCTTTTGAAGGCTCTGAATGCTACTGAGAAAAGCAGAGTGACACTCTGAGGCTGGACACTCGTTAAGAAGGAACTTTTAAAGG
>NW_010330667.1:0-34542 GCF_000700745.2 Antrostomus carolinensis
CCCCAGCACAAGAGAGACCTGGAGCAGCTAGTAGAAGTCCAGAAGAGGGCCACGAGGATGATGTGAGGGCTGGAGCACCTCCCCTATGAGGACAGGCTGAGAGAGTTGGAGCTGTTCAGCCTGAAAAAGAGAAGGCTCCAGGAAGATCTTATAGCTGCCTTCCAATAACTGAAGGGGGCCTAAAAGAAAGCTGGGGAGGGACTTTTCATAAGGGCTACTAATGACAAAACAAGGGGTAATGGCTATAAACTGAAAGAGAGTAGGTTTAGATTAGATATTAGGAAGAAGTTCTTCACTGTGAGGGTGGTCAGACACTGGAACAAGTTGCCCAGGGAAGTTGTGGATGTCCCCTCCCTGGAAGTGTACAAGGCCAGGCTGGATGAGGCTTTGAGCAACCTGGTCTAGTGGAAGGTGTCCCTGCTGATGGCAGGGGGGTTGGAACTAGATGATCTTTAAGGTCCCTTCCAACCCAAACCATTCTATGATTCTGTGATTTTACTTGCCAATGCAAGAGTTTTATAAGCAAAGAATTGGTGGATTAAAAATAAGTAATTCTGAAGACCTTGGCAAAGAAGGTGCTCTTTGACATGATGGAATCCTGTAAATCAATTTAATACCGTATTACCTCAAATTAAGCTATCAGAAAATATTCTTTTGGGACTGTACTTGAAATTTACCTCAACCAGTAATGAGATTATATTTTTGAGAAAAAAATATCATACAGTCTCCTATTGTATGAATACTAAGTTACAAGTCAGGTCACATTGCAAGACCAGCAAAAGGTTACTGCATATACAATATTAAAGGAAATACATGTAGTGAAAGACTTTAGGAACTTTAGAGAGCTTTATTGTAACTACAGTCAGCTATATAACAATAACTAGATATTATACTGGGAAAAACTTTAGAAAAGCAAACTGTTCATTATTTGTATTAGTCCAGTTTTATAAGAACTAGTTTCAGATACAACAACAATAGAAGCTTTTGTTTTATTATGTCTTTGTTATCCTAGGCATCACATCATTTTTTTGCAAAAAGTAACCATAAATAATTAATGAAGCAACATTTTCAGTATCCTCTATTGAATACTGAGTAACTCCTGTGTGATCCAGTATCAGTTTAGCACAGGTACTTCCATATTTGTACAAGCTCTTAATGCCCTGAACCTGCCCTGGCCCTGTTGGTTTAATACACACTGCTAGTAAGTTGAAATTCTGTTAGTAAGTGCTTTGTGCTTTGTTTCTCGTACAGCCTTTTGCTTATATTTTGTTTAACTCTTTAGGTTTATGTCACTCTTACACTTAATGATTTTAATATTTTATGACTGACAGTTTCACTCAGAAACTTAACAGTTTCTGAGGTGGAAGAGGCTACAGGCGAACCCTGACTCACTCAATTTCCTACAAGAAGGTGATCTTCTTCAAAGTAAAGAATCTGCATTATCTCTTAATGCTGCTTTGTGGTCATTAAATAACCCGGAAGCCTAAGAAATGCATGGCTCTCTATTGGTGGTTATCCAAAAGCTCTATATGTCCTTTTGGATAAGGGGCTTAACAGATTTAGCTTTGATTTTTCCTCTTCAGTGTTTCAGCAGAAATTCTTTCAGTCAATTCTAAGGGCAAAAGCATCTAAAATTCCAGAAAAACAGAAAATGTCAACTGTATCATCTTCAAAAAGGAATATTCTTTACTGCATATGAAATATTCAGGTTACTGTAATGTATTTGACAAGAAGGAAAGAACAAAATATATCTTTGCAAATTAGACTTTAGGTGCAAGTGTACAGCTTGGTAAAATTAGCCGGATGATAAATAGAAAACCACTTTCCAGAGCAGACACAAATAATCTGAGCATTCTTTACACTTTTTGGCCTATTTAATGTGTCCTAGACATTTTTCTGGGACATTTTTGTGTGATATCAGGATTTATCTGATTATTTTCTATTATAGTTGGATGAAATCCGTATTTTCTCAGAGAACATAGATCATCTTAAACAGCACATAATAACATTCTGGAGAGCTTGTGCTATCACCATCTGTATACCAAATTAGAAAAAATTCCACTTCTTATCTGCAGTAGAATTTCCGTGTCACAGCATTTTTTGGAAAGTTGAAAATAGACTCTAAGAAGAGAGGACTGGGTGTACAGTCTTTTGTAAATCTCAGCACTTTCTCCTGTTGGACAGCTTAACTACTGCTTCACTAAAGATTTCTGTCAAGCAAACTTTCTTGAATTTGTTAAAGAACAGTACGATTCACATTCAGCATCTAATCTACCCAAACCGGAAAACACATCTGGAAAAGGCAAAGTCTAAGCACACTGGGTTCTGTATGAGTCTCCAAATTTTAAAGAGAGAAAAGAGAGAGAGACCTAGACAGGCTGGAGAAATGGGCAGAGAAAAACTTAATGAAATAAAACAAGGGCAAGTGTAGGGTGTTACATCTGGGCAGGAACAACCCCAGGCTCCAGTATAGGTTGGGAAATGATCTGTTAGAGAGCAGTGTAGGGGAAAGGGATCTGGGAATCCTGGTGGACAGCAGCACGACCATGAGCCAGCACTGTGCCCTTGTGGCCAAGAAGGTCAATGGCATCCTGGGTTGCATTAGAAGGGGTGTGGTTATTAGGTCGAGAGAGGTTCTCCTCCCCCTCTACTCTGCCCTGGTGAGGCTGCATTGTGTCCATTTCTGGGCCCGTCAGTTCAAGAAGGACGGGTAAGTGCTTGAAAGAGTCCAGCGCAGAGCCACCAAGATGATTAAGGGAGTGGAGCATCTCCCTTATGAGGAAAGGCTGAGGGAGCTGGGTCTCTTTAGCTTGGAGAAGAGGAGACTGAGGGGAGACCTAATTAATGTTTACAAATATGTTAAGGGCGAATGTTATGAGGATGGAGCCAGGCTCTTCTCAGTGATGCCCAGTGACAGGACAAGGGGCAATGGGTGTAAGCTGGAACACAGCAGGTTCCGCTTAGGCGTGAGAAAAAACTTCTTTACGGTGAGGGTAACAGAGCACTGGAACAGGCTGCCCAGGGAGGTTGTGGAGTCTCCTTCTCTGGAGACATTCAAGACCCGCCTGGACGCCTTTCTATGTGACCTCATCTAGGTGTTCCTGCTCTGGCAGGGGGATTGGACTAGATGATCTTTTGAGGTCCCTTCCAATCCCTAACATTCTGTGATTCTGTGAGAAAAGGCCTGGCTTGCTGTCAGTCACCTGCTAATGCGTCATATATCTAAAAATCTCCTCAGACCTTCACAGTTTCTGCTCTGATTATCCCAGTTATCTGTTGCCTTATCCTATTAGCTTTTCATACGTCCCATTTAAATTCCTTAATACAAAAGGAAATTGTAGGTGGATAAGGAACTAGACAAGGATGACCCTGAGGTGTGTCACTGACTTAACGATCTGTGATTAGATATCCTAGATCAATAGTGAAGCGGTATTGATGACTTTCTTAAAATGAATCCTCTTTTTATCCTTCATCTTTTTTTTTAATTTTTTACTCCATTTGAGTCACCTTCTTATTCTATACAAGTATCAAGTCATTCTGATAAAGGACATGTTGTCTGAAAGTAAAAGATATGTTGTTGGATAACATCAGCATATCACAGTGCTCTTATAATTTAAATACAGTGCATAATGCAGTCATAAACAAAAGTATACCTAAAAAGAATGAATTGAAACAGTATAGTCGTAAGCACTTATTGATTTTAATTTTATATATATTATTTCCTTATATATATATTATATTGCTTGATGTTGAGAAGAATATACGGTAGGGTAAATCTTCCATTTAGATGAAGTTCTCATCTAGCTCATTTGGAGCCCAACTAGTAGCTTGGTATTTGTTTTGTTCTGTGTGTCTTCTCATAGAAATATTTATCATCTAGTACGTGAGATACCGAACAATTAATTATAAATAGGTACAAAAAAGCCTCCAAGCACAAAGGAATGCAAAAGGGACTCTGAACCAGTAAAGCAAACTACAGTCTGTTTCTTCCTATCATCTCCAACTCCTTTCCTTTCTCACTAATGACAGTCAAGTCTTGTAGCATTCTTTGAATGTCATCAAATCAAAGAAAAAGTAATAGTAAATAGCAGATTTCATCTTTGTAGCTCCACATCATCTTCCACTAACTTGTATAAAGAATACACAAATTCAGATGGCCAAATTCTGATTTGTTAAGCCATTCAGAATCAACATAGATAGTTATTTTAAAGTTAAACTTAGGAAACTGAAAACAGAATCATAAATCTGAATTGGTAAGGTTAGGTTTTAAAGACTGGCCTAAAAATATTTATCCATTCATTTTATGCAAAAGTTCAGATTTTAGTAAGTCATAATCTTTCTTGATTATACTGATTGTATAATTGCTCATGATTGTACTGATGCTACAGATTGTTTCATTTCTAATCTATCATAGGTCTTATTCCATCAAAAAAGAGGAGACAGAAGGGAGGGGAAATGAGAAGGAAAGGGAAAAGAGGGAAGTTTTTCCTTAAGTACAGAATTAAAAAAGCATACAGATAATAGGAGAATAACAGTGAATAACAGTAAAAGCAGTGATAACTTGTGATTTCAGAGCACTTCAGACATCAAAAAGTTTTACATAAGTAATTGAATTTACCAAACATATAACTTCTTTTAAAAATTCCGCTTCCTTTCCACAAGTCTTATGTAGTTTATAGGACTAAATAAAATGTATTTTTCTACATTTAAGTGTGAAAGTCTTTATAAGATTAAGATGGAAACATTCAGCTCTGATGATTGCCTTTAGTACACTAGCTAAATAAAATCTAGGTTCAAACAATCCTTAATGGTCTCCAAATGTCAACACAACAGCTTTCTACAGCCCAGTCATGGTTTTAAAAGGAAGCAAATAATCATTGATTATTCTGGTAATTAAAAAAAATCAAAGTAAACAACCAAAAAAGCATAGGATTTTTCATATAAGTAATATAATTGTAATTGCAGTTAGTTAGAATACATTGCACTGTATTGTTTCCGGCAGTTTTTTATATGAACTTGTCCAAGTTCTATTCTCATCACAGATCACAGTACACAAAAGTTAAAGGAAAAAATGTTCAAGAGTTTATCACTCCTGAAAAGGACAGTTTGGGTTATTATCATTTTCCTTGGGAAATCACATACACAGAATCACACAGAATTGTCTAGATTGGAAAAGACCTTTAAGATCATCAAGTCCAATTATTAAACTAACACTGACAAGTCCTGACTAAACCATGTCCCTAAGCACTATGTCTATTTGACTCTTAAATACATCCAGAGATGGGGAATCCACCACTGCCCTGGGCAACTCGTTGCAATACCTGAGAATGCTTTCAGTGAAGAAATTCTTCTTGATATCCAATCTAAACTTCACTTGTCACAACTTCGGGCCATTTCCTCTTGTCTTATCACTTGTTGCTTGATTGAATAGATTGACCCCCACCTCTCTACACCTTCCTTTCAGATAGTTGTAGAGAACAAAAAGGTCTCCCCTCAGCTTCCTTTTCTCCAGGCTAAACAACCCCAGTTCTCTCAGCCACTCCTCATAAGACATGTGCTCTATACCCTTCACCAGTTTCATTGCCCTTCTCTGGACATGCTGCAGCACCTCTATTTCCTTCTTGTAGCGAAGGGCCCAAAACTGAACGCAGTACTAGAGGTGCAGCCTCACCAGGGCCAAGTACAGGAGTAAGATAACTTCCCTGATCCTACTGGCCACACTATTCCTGATACAGGCCAGGATGACATTGGCCTTCTTGGCCAAATGTACACACCGCTGACTCACGTTCAACCAGCATCAATCAACACCCCCAGGTCCCTCTCTGCGCGAAGGGCCCAAAACTGAACGCAGTACTAGAGGTGCAGCCTCACCAGGGCCAAGTACAGGAGTAAGATAACTTCCCTGATCCTACTGGCCACACTATTCCTGATACAGGCCAGGATGACATTGGCCTTCTTGGCCAAATGTACACACCGCTGACTCACGTTCAACCAGCATCAATCAACACCCCCAGGTCCCTCTCTGCTGAACATCTCTCCAGCCACTCCTCCCCAAGCCTGTAGCACTGGCAGGGGTTGTTGTGGTCAAAGTGGAGAACCCGGCATTTGGCCTTATTGAAACTTATGCAACTGGTTCTGGCCCATCAATCTAGTCTGTCCAGATCCCTCTACAGAGCCCCCTTACCCTCAAGCAGATCAACACTTCCACACAGCTTGCTGTCATCTGCAAACTTACTGAGGTTGCACTCAATCCCCTCATCCAGATCATTGACAAAGATGGGACTGGCCCCAGAACTGAACCCTGGGGAACACCACTCATGATTGGCCACTAACTGGATTTGACTACTTTCACCACCACTCTTTGGACACAGCCATTCAACCAGTATTTTACCCAGTAAAGTATATGTCCATCCAAGTTGTGAGCAGCCAGTTTCTCCAGGAGAATGCTGTGGGAAACAGTGTCAAAGACTTTACTGAAGTCCGGATAGACAATGTCCACACAAATGTATGTGCACTCTTTGCATTAATTATTTTTTTTTTCTTCTAACAGTTACATAGATGAAGCGATTGTAGAGCTGGGTTGGGAGGGAGAGATTGAATTTCATGTTACTATGTACATTTTGCAGGTTTAGAATACCAGCAACCTGTTATAAGACCTGCTAAAATGAATTATTTGCTTAATTTGATGTAGAGAGATATTATACATGCTCAAGAACATATGTCTGCATATATGAAAATCCTTCTTAAAAAGCTGCCATTTGCTTACTGTGAAGCACAGTTTCATTAACAGTTCTATCCTCTGTATGTATGGCTCACCAAACTCATGTTGATGCAACTTCATGTCACAATCTAGGAGTAAAGAAATATTTTTAAAATGTTAGGCAGAATCATTAAAACTCTTCAAAATGTGCATTACTCCATATGCCACAACTACTATGGGTATAAATGTACTTAATATATGTTTATGGTATTTTAAGAAGTCATGTTTTAAAGTTAAATGTTAATCCTTTTCTGGATAATTATATCTATCAGAAAGCTGAGGATATCTTATTTCCAAAAGTATAAAACATTAATTCTGAACTCAGCAGGCTAGATTTCACTGATTTATAGGCATGGTATTTTTGAATTTTCTGATCTGAGTACGTATGTGGTTTAGGAGAAGGAAGAAGAGATTCTCTGGAAGTCAGACCCAACTTTAGAATGTCTCAAGGGACCTCAGACTGGTCAGTGAAGAGGAATTCAGAGTGCTGGAGTAATCCCAAGGCACTAATCTCATGGGTGAGAACAATTTTTTGTTTCACTCTCTGCTCATGGCCTGGTGTCAACTCAACTGACAGAACCTCTGTTCTTCATGCAGTGTTATTAACTATATATGGAGTTGACACCATTCTGTCTGGTGTCTGTGCTAGTAGGGCACACACATCAATCTATTTTTTTCAGTTTGTCTTGTCCTGTAGACAGCTAGACATGTTTCTTACACTGTTTTCAATGACTTTTTGTTAGCACAGCTTTAAATAGTTCACTGAATCTTGCCAGCTTATTGTTCCACAGACTACAGAGTAAGGAATTTTTTTTTACATTTACATTTCCTTATACTTGAGACCCATAAACTTTCCCTCTCTAGATTAATCCCATCATTTGTTTTTCTTCAGCTTTTTAGCATCTTACCCTGAAGCCCTTTGTACAAAGCTTTTCCTTCAGTACATACAGTATTTACTTCAGATAACCTTGTTAATTATCTCCTCTGCTTATATAGTAATCGTTTCTTACTCATATTCTAATATTTTAGGTTAATTTCTCTGTAAAGAGTGGGGAAAATGGGAAAAACACCAAGGATGTCGTCATGCACCTAGCCGGACAGAAAGCCTCATGATTAACAAACATATGATCAGAGGTACATGGCTGATGTAGCTCAGCAAATGACTTGCTTCTTCAGACATGAAGTTAGTTTAAGAATATTGTATCTCACAACAATGTCTATATAAAAGTTGATTGCTAGCAAATACTGGCTGATAACGAGTCACCACGATCACAGGAGCTGCAAAGGGTACCCTGCTGTTGCAGTGGCTTGCTGTGTAAATCCTGCCAAGCACCAGAAATATTTATTGTACTGAAGATGTACCTGGAGGTATCTTTGCTCTTTGAACCAGTGATTACATCTGACATTAATATATTAAAACTGTATAAAGTATTACTAAAATAAGGGTGGAAGATGTTGTCAATAATAACAATCTTCAAGCTGCTATAATGATACTTAATTAACTTTAAGACATTCTCTCTTCTAGACATACATAATAGTCTGATATTCTACTACCAGCCATGCGCAATTTGTTTGCTGAGTAGATAATCTGATACTGTTGCAATTTATTTCACATAAAAATATAAAAAAAATGAATGAGAGAACTATTATCAGACTTTACGCAGGATGATATTCTGAGCAAAGCAATTATATTAAAAATGCCCAACTGGCACATTCCAGCCTCCAGTATTGAATATATAGCTTGGCTATAATCATGATCATATTCAGGACTGGAAACTAGCATGAAATGTTGGCTAAGTGTTTACTTTGGGATGTCCCCAAGTCAAATGAGTTCCTGAGAGGAGATCTAAAGCGCTAAACATCAGTTGCTTTAATAGCACCGTGACATGATGGACAAGCTTCTGCCAGGGCTGAATACGTGCTGACTCACATAAACTCCACGGTATGAATTTAATAATCTGATAAGAGGAATATATTCCATATAATTACCTTCCTGTATTTTTCTTCCTTTCACACAAGAACTGCTTTTATTGAGGCTCCAATCAGATAAGTAGGAGAAACTTGTGGAAAAGTCTAAAGAAGCAACAAATTGCTGAATGAAGCTTTCTTCATTTTCAACAAGCAGGAAGGTTGCTTATTGCTTGTATCATAGAAAATCTGTATCCTTTTCTCACTTAATCATACTTTCTTTTTCTGACTTTGCATGTGTAACCCAGCTACTGCATGCCTTATCCTCTCCACCTGTTCAAGGTATAGAATGTTTGTCCACAGATGAGAAAATTTAGCAAAGCTAAAATCATTCTCAGGTCTTCAAGATTTCTGAATATCATTGTATACCATTTTTTGTAAAGGGTTACTTAAAACTATAGGTTGGTAATTTCAATTCCTTTTTTTCTTTAATTTTAGTTAGTCATCATCTGGGTTTTTTTCTGCATAACGAAATATAACTTTTTTTGTAGAAATCCTGATATCAAATAAAACTTTTATGCAAGATTACAAAGGATATGTTTTTCAATAATTAGTTCTCCCTACACATGTTCCTACTGCCTGGATGGATATTCTTACTTTATTAGAAGCTCAGAGTGGTTTTATTACACAGCTACAAGCAGAAGTTCAATGTTGTTATATTAAAGCCTGTAAAACTGATTAATATTCATAAACATGTAAGTAGGTGTAAAATTATTTTCTTAATGGCTTGTTAGAATCTACTAGAAAAATCAAAATGGAGAAATGGTTTTCTGAAATGTTTATGTATACAACACTTTACATGCATTTTCCCCCTTTCCCGTCTCTCCCTGATTCCAGTAACTAAGAGACCCACTTCATCATTGCCCAACAAATCAGAGAGATAACATTTTGCAATGTTAAAGACGAGTACACAAACCAAAGTAATGAGTAATCTGGCCCCAAGTGGTATTTGCTTCAGATGCAACAAGACTGTAAGATCATTATAAGAAATGCTGACGGAACTAGAACTCATGTAGGAGTCACAGGGACAGAAGCCAATGGGCTACACAGACGTACCTAAGAACAGAATGTTGTCTGTAAGCTTTAGCAAACAATACAAGGAAAAGGCTAGAAACTATTGCCCTATGTAATGTGCTTGTTACTGTTAAACTTTTTACTTGTTAAACTCAGTTGCTCTTTTGCTCTCAGTTGCTTCACTGATTTTTGGTGATTTTTTTTTGTTGTTGTTTAGAGCTAATTTCACCTGCTTTTAGTACAGTAGCATTTGTCAATGCTTACTCAATATTATAAACAATTATTATTATTTAAAACACTAACATATTCCCAACCACACTCCAAATACAGCCATAACTTTGGTGTTATCTAAACGTTTTGGTTTTGGTGGGTTTTAAAATTATTTGGAGAAACGAGTAGCAGACTTTGTAATTAAGATGTCTGAAAAGCCTGTTCTGAGACATCTATCACAAGGCAGCCATTTATTTTCTGAATGTTCTAAAATAGTTTTTCCTGCACTTAAACTACTTAAAGGAAAGGAGAAAATGTTTTCTTCTAAGCAAGATGTTTAAAATAGATTTAAAACACTTAGTATTTCTAGTATACAACAGTTAGAACCTAAGTCTCATTATACAGAGACCTTTTTCCCTACTCTGACAGTCTACAGAATATAAACAGTCCATAAGAATTCTGTACAGGCAGAAATGGCTTTTTGAGAACAAAGGGTAAATATTCAGCTTTGGCTTTCCAACCAAGATAAAATTTGGATTTGGTCTTGCCTGAACACTTAGGGTGTGGCTGTGATATAGAGCACTGTACCTTTGTTTCCAAGGGTGTATATAGCAATGAATTTATTGGAGAAAATTCTAATGCTGTTTTTTACTTAATCTGGGTCTATATTTAGATATGGGTAGTCATAGAATTTCTCAGTGTAAGTACATCTAGATTGTAGCTAAAATTATACTTCCTCACCTTATCTGCCCTCTTCTCTAGATCATCAATAAAACAAATGAGACTGACTTTTTCTAAATGCGGTGAGGGGAGGGGTAAAATCTTAGAACAAATTCTTCACCGCTTGTATAAAGGCTACTTATATGCCAGTGTACTTCAGGCTATTACGAAAGTTATGCAAAATATAAATATGGAAACTTAATTCTTTGATGGTTGATCATCTTTAAGAATGGGACCACAATTACATTACCTCAGATTAACTCATTCCTTTTTTCTCTGGCTTATCTAGAAAAAAAGTTTAAAAATAAATAGCATTGGCCAGGCTACTGACTACTCAAAACAGATATTTTTTCAATAGACTAGCTTTTAAAATTGTGATGGTTAAAATTACTCATAGAAAAATGGTAGAGAACATTGATTTAAAATTTGTGATTCACATGTGAAATGTTTTTCTTCTATTTCTACATGATTAAACCAGAATGTTTTTTCTTTCATTTCTTTTGTTTAGGTTTGGTTAGATTTTTGGTTTGATGTGGTTTTTAGTAAAGATTCTCTTTTCTATATATTTCACTGAAAATAACAATAAAAAAAAATATTAATTTATATACCCTTACCACTCTTTATCTCTGTTTTGTGGTTTCTTTTTTTTCTTTATTTATTTGTTCTGTCTTGGACATACCCCTTTTTACTTAAACTCTTTTCTTTTGGTCATTATTTCAGTTTAGTTTTGCTATCTACTTAATTGTTCCTAGCACGACTGTAGGCGTGGTTTTTTGGATGTGTTAGGGAACAACACGAGCAGACCTGCTGCACAAAGAAGGATGAGCCATGAGCCAGAGGTGATCATAGCACTGGCACTGCTCTTCCTAGGAGGGCACATGCCTACAGGGTCTGACTACAGCACGCAGAGCAGGGTGCTGATCACAAGATCCACCAACAGACCCATTTTATCTGAACTCTCAGTTAGTTTTTAGTAAATAGAAAATTATTACATGGTTCATCATTAAGTGTTAACTGACCCTCCTGCAATTTGTATGTACGACTGGGAACATAACAGTATGTGTCAGCACCACAAAACACATCATCTGATACACACAAACAAGTACAGAAATATTAGGGCAAGGCTTCATTCCAGTATCCTTCCCACCTGGATTAGGCTGTAGTGCTCAGACTCCAAGTGCCACTTTATTCAATATATATTGAAATTACAATAGTGTAATGGATGGACCTGTATCTTCCCACAATGCACATTTATTTATTTGTGTATATGCTTTTCTGTTATACTTCAGAAATATAGTACCTACTAGTTGCCATGGTTGCTGCCTGCAATTTAATAAACTTCTTAAAGTGCTATGAAGACTGCACAGAAAGACCATCCTAGGCAGGTTGCCAGCTGGAAGGATATTATAAAATACTGCACTTGCTCACCAGGAGTTTCCCACAATATCTCTCCAGCTGGCAGAGTGCCCTGCTAGACAGGAAGCTCTAGGAGGGCAATACTGTACCTGTTGCTGGCAGATTTGATCTCACAGTAGGGGTGGGAGTGTCCCAGGAAGAGCTTTTAGCAATTATTCAAGCCTAGACATCTATGTGGTTTTACTACCCTTACAATAGCCTTGTGCTTGATAGAAATCTGCCTGTTTTAAAAATAATAGTAACATATGAGCTGAAATTTTCCTCAGTTTATAGAAATCCTTCACAGAATACTAAAATTTCTAAAGGTTGTCACACTAGATTTGGCAACTCTAAACCTTGTATTGTTAGAATAAATAGGGTAATATTGTTCCTCAGCAGTGATGTCTAATGCAGATGTTGAATAGTTCCCTCAGATTTAATTGGTCAACTAAATTATTGATTGCATAGTGTTCTAACATGAGCAAGAGTTGCGTCTTCCTAAGTAGTTTAGGATTATAACTTTGACAGAAAAAACAAAACCAAAAAGGATCTATGTTTCACAGGTAACCCAAACTAATTTTCAAAATCTCATTGAAGGATCTGAAAAGGACTTCTTTTTTGTCTACTTTTCAAAACAGTCTTAGGATTTCTGACTGCCTTTAGAAGGACCATAACAGATATTTATTTCTTGGGATAGTTCTTCATGAATGTAGATCTTGCTCTCTGAAGTTTAGTACATTTTACTTTATTGAATGAAGATTCAACAACTAATAAATAAATTATAAAACAAAAGTTGACCTGAGAAATATTCTTTTAAAAATAAATCAGAACTGATAGCTGTAATTCAGATCATTCCAAAACTTTCCATCTGTGTCTGCTGACAGAGCACAAATCTTGCTAGAGGATAAACACAAGGGAAAATAACAAAGCATAACTGCCAAACTATGCACTTTCAAACATAATGATATTTAGTCATTGGTAACTGGAACCATTTTTTTAATTCTACGGGATGCTTTTGAGAAGACAAATTGAAGATGACAGAGAATGTTGAAATTTCATATGAAATCAGGAAGGCTTGAATTCTTCTCTTGGCCAGACAAGCAGATTTCAACACTTTATCAAATTTGGGAAAATGTATATTCACATAAAATGTTAATAATGTCATTTTTTTTAGCCCTTACAGGTATATTACATGTGTTGGTAGTAGAGTTTCTGATCTGACATGGAAGGCCAGATTAAGCAATGAGTCAGTCCACTGTATATGAAACACATATACTCAATAAGGAGGACAGTATTTTGGTGCCAAGTAGCAGAGAGCAAGAACAGGTGTCCAAACTATTGTAAAAATTAGTTCCTCAGGCTAATTATTGGAGTTTAGAAGTAAACAGGCTTTAATTTCAGCAGTCATGCTTACCCGACGACGATACTATAAGAACTATGAAGAACGTCAACTGGGTTTCAGAGGGTACTTTTTCATGACAAGACATTAATTTCATAATGCCTCAACAAATCAATGTAAAAGATGCACAGAACTGTCCTTTAAAAATATCAATTTATGACAGTAGTTGTCAGGGAGCGGCACAAACATTGTGAGCCAGAAGGTGGAGGCAAAAGAAAGGTAGGCAGCACAATTCCACCACACCCAAGCAAGAAGAGGAGAGCAGGTCCAGTAACAGTAACCATGTTCAGCCAAAAGTCAGGTTCATCAGGGAAGTCCATAGTGGTGTCTAAGATCAACCAGGAAGCAGGTAAGCAGATCAGGCAGGTATGTGGTTAGGCACTTGTACATCTACAGCACAGGTCACACAATGACCAAGGCCAAGGGTATGAGCTTTAATGTAGTTCCCACACGAAGTGGGGGAGGCCTGACAAAGCCTAGGTGATGAAGAAAAACATAACAGACCCTGCTAGTGCACTCAGGACCCTTATTTTGGTATTTGAATTGGAAGTTGCATAAGACAGGTCCACAGTGTTAGTAAACTAATAATGGGCTTTAGTAGAGTTTAACTATCAGGCCTTCACTTTTTTTTCATAATGTAAGCAGAAGTCAGACATATGTGTTTTGGTAAAGGGCTCTCATTTATATTTCTTTCCAAAATAACTGTGCTGATAAGATGTTAATCGCAGGTTCTGTAGCCACAAAGAAAAACAGTATATTCTATGAACAGAATTCTCTTCAATGTTTTTGAAAACCTGTAAAAGGAGAAAATTTCTAATATCTTCTAATACTCTACAAAACCACATAAGGTAATTGATGTCATAGCACAGTGAACAACACCTCTTACTCTTCGTTATTTTCCCATGAATACATAAACTAAAATGTTCATATACTCAAGAAAAAAATCTTGGCTGATAAAATTCAGGAGGGAAAAAAGTTCCAACCTTTCACTTCCTAGTGTGTAGGATACTTCAGAAAGATCTCTTTACCCAGATAAAAAAGTCTACCAGCTCTCAGTGTTACACGGTTACAAGATTTTCACTTTATCATGAAGAAACCAAAAAAACGCAAACAAAAACAACAACAAAAACATCCCACAACCACCTGCCTTAGCACAGCCCTTTTCTAGGATTATTAAACCAAGTTGATTGGATTTGGAATTTTTCAACATTATTTAACTGCAGAACTGTACTATAATTACAGAAAGATAGGTTTAAGACAAGTGAGTTTAAGTTTAATCAAATATTAATGACAACACACTCTTTTGGTATCTCTGTACCACCAATTCTATCTATTCAAAGATGCACTTACTTTAACCTCCTTACTTATTAATTTACATATTGTCACACTTAAATTTTTCTCTAATGTGAACTCTATTTTATTCATGCTAGAAGAATTTTCTGAGTTCAGACACTTTCATAAGCTTGACAACTTTGCCAGAGTACAGCCACTATTGATATAAAGCTAAATAATTAAAACTTTTCCATAAGCAAACACAAGACACTTGAAAAGTGGCCTTCGTATGATTTCCTTTTCTTTTTTTGTTATAACTTGCTGAGAAAGAGGTATTTGAATATAAAGTTTTCAAGTTTAAATACAATCCCACTGAATTTTGGAGAAGCAGTTAGGGAGGTTTCCATAGTGTTTGAGATAATCTGTAAAATTATTCTGGAGGTGATTTTGCTTTATGAAGCTGCAAGTACTGACAAATAGCTAAATCAAGAGTTAACAGACTAATCATAATTATATGAATTCCTTAAGGAAAAAAAAAAAAGTCTTTAAGGTGTTAGTCAAGACTTTTATAATACTACACACTAAACAAATTACAGTTTTATCAGAAAACAAAACAAAACAAAACAAGGAAATGATCCATTAATTTATATGTGATTTTACAACTAGAAATTGTATCCTCATGCATACACACAGGAGAGTCAAATTAAAGCTGCTGAGGCTTCAGGTCTGTCTTTTCCAAGTGCTGAGTTAAGCTTCCTACCTATCATGCTGAACTATATTGCTCTGATAATCTCAAAATCAGCAGTATCTTCAACGTTAATATCATAACACTCACCAACTGATTGGCCATATATAGTGTGTTCATTTGTGCCCTAGAATTTTTTGGAGGGCAATGATGTTTATAAATGCATAATGATTATGAATATAGTGATAAATGCTTTCCTAATTTTGTTATATTTTTGTTATATGTAAAGTTTGATATAGCTGGTAGAGAAAGATTTTACCTTTCAAATGGTAAAATAAAATTCTAATGAAATACAATAGCATAATATAAAAATAAAATTGGAGTCAAGTATATTTCAGAGCACCGCATCCACTCAGATGTAGATTAGATGTGATTTAAGCCTGTAGTAAAATAAGACTTTTTTGTCAGGGAAGTAAATTATAAACAGATGTATCAAAATTAACACATACAAAAACATATTGTGTTCATTTTAAAGAATTTCAGAGCATTGAGAGAATATTATTATATTGATATAGTATCTATTAGTGTTTTATCAATAGCAAGCATTTATAGAAACATTATAAATGGTACACAGAAAATTATATTTAATTCTTGTAAAAAATATATTCCAGAGATTAATTTTAGGACCTTAACAGAACAATAATTTAGAAGCTACTTAGGTCTGGGAAGTTGTTCCTAGCTTCTGCCAGGTTAAAGCAACAGTTGATACTGAGAAATCTTAGCAAAATCTCAATATGTTTTTTGATTGCAGATATCTAGGTATGATCTTGCCAATGTTTGTTGAAACAGAGATCAATGTTTGTTTTCTTTTCTACTTTTGCTAAATGTGCAAATGTTCCAAGTTCACAAGTTCATAATCCTCTTTAGTGATTTCACTTTTCAAATATGTAGTTTAATTGATTACGGCTAGTCAGACATTTCCTGACAACACCTTTTTATTCAGCAAAATGCTCATTTGAAAAAAAAAAAAAAAAAAGTCAAAAAAGCATTTTAGCTACAGCTATTTTCTATTTTGCAGTGTAAATGGTTCTATTCTGCTGTAGGAAGGAGTTTTAAATAAAAATAGGAAAAGATTGCTATACATTGCATTAGCCACTGGTCAAGGAGTATGTAAGCAAGTAAGAAGCCCAACCTTAAATCTCCTTATTTAGAAAGACGATGGTTTAAATGCTCTTGGGAACATAGGAATACTTTAATCACCAGACTTATGAAGTGTTTAATAAAAGGCATCTCAAGCTCTCTTTCAGGGAAGATATTCTCCTTTTGTGGAACTAAATAGTAATTGTGCCCAAAAGAAGGAAAAAAAAAAAAAAGAAAGAAAAAAAAACAAACAAACCTCACATAACTCTGTATTTTAGCAGTGAAAATTTTCAGATTCATTTTGGATAATTCCACTTTTAAGGGATTAAAGGGTGTTCAATTATACATGTAAAATTACATCTGCGGTAGGAAAATGAGAGAGTACAAACTGAGAATAACCAGTAGCTGTTGGACAAACCATATGAACAGTGATAACAGCAGGCACCCAGTTTGAAAGCCCTCACTTAACAATAACAGGGACTTGATGTTGTCTGATGAATCTTGAATTATTTTTCTACACAGTAGAACAGTTTCACTAGGACAAGCAGAGAATACTACAAGACAACTTTGTCCTTAGCTGGTGCATCAATCTCTTACTTCTTAGGTAAGGGGAAGTTCACCAGTCTTCTACATTCCAAGATGTTTGTATTCTCTTGTCTGGCACCTTTAGTATCACCTTTTTCCTCCCTGTTTACAATCAACACATTGTACCTGCGTAGGGAAGCACAAAGAGCATGCCACCCCACAAAGAAGAGCAACTAGGAGTGTCCACAGCAAGCAGGGCAGTGTCTTTAACATCTGGGGTGGACTGGTCAGTGTTCTGATAATGGAGTCCAGCAAGTGTCCCAGACAAGGCAAGGAGATGAACCAAGCACAAGGTCTATCCAGGGAATCCAGTTAGGAACAGCAGAACACAGGACCAAAGACAGGACTGGGATAAGATATAACATACATATGAGAGGTCCATTCAGGAGACAAGATATTTACAGTGTAGGTCCAAGGCTCATCCAGGAAACAGGACCAAAACCAGGACAGGTACACTTAAACCACAGCCCAGGCAAAGTGGCTGTGTGATCAGGACTCAGATCAATTGAGGTTCCTGGGACCCAAGGCAAATGGTGTGGCTGGAAGCCCCACGTGAGGCTGGTTGGGGTCATTAAGACTTTAAGTGACTTTAAAATCTTTAAGAACTCTCATAATCATAGCCTTTAAGCTGCTTCATGATACCACCACAAGAATGCAAGCTGGACTCAGAAACAAAATTAACCTAACTGTACTATCAGCTTTCTTAGCTCAGGCATCAACACAGCATTGTATAGATACAAACACGACTTTTATTGGATCAGTTGTTACACTCCAAATGCATAGTTTGTTTACTAGCCAAATTTCTGCTTTTGATAATACTGAGAACTCTTCAAGGAATGCTAAGTAATGAGGGACTGAGCCTAGGCTCAAGGTTTGTCAGCATCCACAAGACAGCCTATGTCCCACTTCTGCTGGAATTCTCACAGGTAAAATTACCAGATTGGCTTCTATTCAAAGCATGGCCAAGTAAGTGGGAGAGGAATTACTAGTGATATATATACATTTGCGAGCTTTTTAAAAAAATGTTGCAGCTGTCTACTTGGACAGTAGACAGAAGGAAGGCTATGGGGAAAGCAGCAAAATAATTTTCAGTCTTTTCTTAAAGCACAAACTGTTAGATGGCATACTGTGAGCTCACTTCTTGTGAAAGATGTACAGAATGCAATGCAATGTTACTTAGAAATATCATGCAAATACTTTTTTAAAAAGAGGTTGACTTCTTTTCATGCCCAGCTGTCTGATACATTTTTGTTTATACACAGTGAGAAGTTCATTCACTTTTGAATCATCTGTTGATTTAACCTATCACAGGACAGAGAAAGTAGTCATGAAAAACCTTTGTATGCTGAAAAGAATATAGAAAGAAAAAGAATAAAAATCTGCAGTCAGTTTTCCAACACAGGGCCTGTCTATTCCTCTGTTACATACTTCCAAGTCTAATTCTCATTTCTACCACTAAATATTGGACTAAATACTCATTTCAGAAATATGTCAGATGCTACCAAGCCACCACAGCTAATAACTTCATACGTAAGACAGAGAGACTTCATCCACAGAATGGATTGAGAGGGGTCATTTCTCTTTTTTGTAAAATAGACCATTCTATCTCTCGTCATATATGGCACTGAAATTGGGAATGAGCTTCTTAACACCAGTGTAGTCTTAAGAAGCAGGCATTCTTCATTGCAATGACAGATGTGTGGGGGATTGCTCCACCTATTGTGCATGCCCTAAAGCACGCAAAGCAAATTTTATATTACACAGAAACATGCATATTCATTATATTTCCTGGAATAATCATGCATATTCAAAGAAATTCTCAGAAATCATTATCATAAAACTCTGTCTTGCTGCGAATACTCATTAAGACTTGAAATGAATTGGAGGGTTGCTTTTGCAACCACCATGGACCACTGACCCAAAAGAAAGACCCTCTAATGATATTGTCTTAAGGACTTGGGTCTACACATTTCCTGTCACACCCCAGTGATCAGGAAAACAAAGAGTCTTAAAACTTCTATTAAGGTAATAAATCTCAGTCGCTAAAACACTAGAATTAAAGACGCATTGTTTTTAACTTCCATACTGAGTTAATGAATAGAACAGGCCTGGGACTTTACAGAGATAATTTGGTAGCTTTAACAACTTCTCTTGATTATCAATTTTACATATAATTTTATTCTAAGTCTAAAATTTAAACTTCTCGCATAACATATAGACAAAAATTTATGTAAAAGACGGAGATTTACTTGATGAGAAATCAAGAGAAAGAGTTAGCATCACTTATTATGAAAATAAAAATCTTTAAAAAGCAACCTTTTTATATAAAGTTCTTACTTTTTTTATCCTAGAGTATGATACGTTCTGAACTGACAGAACAAAACAATTGCAGGATAAAAAAAATAGTATTTCTGAAAAATTGTAATTTTAATTTAGAACTTCAAGCATATTTTCTCTATATATTTCAAGAGTCCTGTTATATTAGCTATATGTTGATTGACATTTACATTCATTCTATAAATATAAGAATATAGCACGAAATACCCTTATCAATATTTTATCAAATCCTTTTAGGATTACAGTAACTTCACTAATAAATTATAAAAATAGATAAATCTCACAAATAACTTCTCAAAAGTTACCAAAACTAACAGTCATCAATGTTTTCTATTTCATTAATAGAAATTAAATTTCTAAGTTTCATCTAATAAAACTAATGCTTTCTTTGTGCTAAAGGTAACTTTTTTTTTCTATATGCTTATATAGAAAATTTTCAACAAGACAGCTTTCTTATGAACCTACCTCTCTTTAAGCACAAAAATTACTCTAAACTTTCACATGGTCAGAAATTGTCCTTTATGCAAACCACAAACTGAAATTAATTTTAAATATATATATATATATGTAATTATCTCCACATCCTTACCTTCCCAGAAAGAACTCAGCTACGTCATTTTGAGCAAGACCAGATATCAATCAGTTCAGCATTGAGCACTAGTGAGGGGAACAAGCACCTGACCTGGGAACAAGGATTTCTAATTGTGGATCTTTCACTAAAGTAGTAAAATTCAATGTTATTAGACACAAAACCACTTTAAGAGGTTCTATAGTTTTGCTGTTGTCGCTGCTGCATCCATACCCCTACAAGTTGGGCTGAAACATCTATCAACTGTGCATGGGACCATGCTCTGCAGTGATAAAAATTTCTCCCTCAAGCTATCAAAAGAAATGTTCATACCAAAAGAATATAACCTTCTGCTTAAACAGTGTGACATTGAAAGATAGTTACGTATCAGCTAGGCCTAGTCAAGTTTGTAGTCTAAAAGAGATAATAGGGAGACTTGAGGTGTTGAAACTTTGCAATAGGGTAGATAAGGTAGTGATGCTGGAATAAACTACTTTTGTGAGATAGAAGTGTTATAAACAAGTCAAAAGATGAACTAAGCACATGCAAAAGAAAAGTTCAACTAAAGGGCACAGTGACAAAAGTTTCTACAACCACCAGAGGACCCCCAAAGAGACTGGAGCGCATGCAAAAAGGAAACTTATGTATATTAATGAGTGCTTGGAAATGTAATGAATATGTTAATAATTTCTTGGAAAATTAATGAATATGCATGTTTTGATAGTATAAAGCTTTTGTAAAGAGACGAGTTGGCATGCACGATAGGTGGAATGATCCCCCATGCATCTGGTACCCTAATAAAGAATGCCTGCTTCTTAAGACTACTTTGGTGTTAAGAAGTTTGTTTCCTATTTCAGTGACATTCAGGAATAAAATGAAGAACAGATTAAACAATTATAAAACGAAAACCTGTGATTCCTTTATGGTCATCAGAAAGGTGATCATCACTAAAAAGGACAATCTTTGACTTTTTTTTGTGAAAGACAGAAGAATAAAATTATAATACCAGAAGAGCAGTGAGGTATGCATTAAAAGGGTAAATTCTTCTGTCAGTAACTCAAAAGCAGCAGTGTCCTTTTCAAAAAATAGAGGTAAGAAAAAGAGATTAATTTAGCAATGTATTTAGAAGATGAAAGGGCTCACTTCTAGTCAGTTTTATTTTTATTTGTCTTGAATTATATGCATCAAAAGTACGTACCTCAGGCTTAAGAGAAAAAGAGAATAAGAAAGCCAAAGCACCAAAATTAACATCAGGAAAATAGAAAAGGAAACAACTTCAAGACCAATAAGTAGCTATGACTTTTTCTGTTACATAGATAAACATTTTGACCTTTTTAAAATATGACTTCTGGAATTGCAAGGGCAACATAATCAGGGCACTTTCAAAGGACACTGATTCAATGTAATAAATTGAAGAGTTCTCAAAGAGCGGGGAAAAAAGTGGAACTAATAAAATATTAAACTACGATTTACTTGTTTTTAATATTTGTGGCCATTTTAAATTCAAGCCCTGATAGTTTTCTGTTTATTTGATAGTAAATTTCAAAACTTATTTGAATTATCAGCACAATGGAAACTTTTTCAAGGACTCTGTACAATGATACTGAAACTGTAAATGCAATGCTAACATAATCTTATTGCTAAATTATATATCTTATTGCTATGTACATACATCTTATGTATATGAATGAAAACATCATTATTTTTTAGTTTTGCAGTTCCAAGTCCTTATAAGATTACAGAAAACATGTTAACAGAAAATACCATGCTCCTCTGAATGAAGCACAGAAAACGTTAGCTTGTGTGAGAAAAACAGCATGCAATGTGTCAACTATCTAAAAAAACCCAGAAAGCTGTCTGTGGGGTATAAGTTGAATAACAGCTGAGAGAATTTTCCTTTTCCGTGAGGCAAATGACTGATGATTTAGAAGAATCCTTTCTCAGTCACTTATAAATTGTTCTCTGGATATACTCTTTATTGTGGGGAAGTGTGAGCAGGCAGCTTCCGGGGGCTGGGAACTGGGAACCACAGGGAATTCCCAGGCTGGGCAGGGAAGGGCTGGCAACCAGGGCCTGTCCCACTGCCCCAGCTGGTGAACAGAGTAGCTGGGGGCAGCCCCAACCCCTGGCTTCAGGCACCTCCCTGGTGATGGAGAGTGTCTCAGATTGGGCCAGGACATGGACTCAGAGGTGGGACTTGGTAAACTCCATGCCCATGCAGGGCAAGGCTGTAGGGAGATGGAGACCAGCCTTGCTGCGGTGTCACTGGGGCAGGGACTGAAGGTTTTGGGGTGATGAAATGGGGTCCTGGGCCCTAGGCAGGGGTGCAGAGAGGCTCCAGGTGAGGCTGGGCAAGGCCAGTAAAGCTTGATAGTGTCCTCAGGGTCCTGACACAATTAACTTGCACTTTTACATCCAAATAATCTATTCACCCAGCTTCTATTCTCTGTCTTCGTATTTTAAAGCTTTTCTCATTACCCTTTATGGTTGTCTTTTGATTCTTTCCTCATGACACCTTAGAGCACGCAGGTCCACTGTGGCCATTTCATACATAGTGAAAACAGGCATGAAAGTAGTTCTTGATTTTGCAGTTGGAAGCAAACATTGTTTAATGTTAGAACAAGTGCAGGCTCTGAGGTCATTACTTAATATTTCATAAGTAAGGTCAATGCTTAGTGGTTAACATCACATAAAGATTCAGCTATTACTATATTTGTGAAATATGACTTTTAATGTCTCTATCATAAAACAGAAATTAATGCTTAGGTAAGTAGTGTCATTATCTGGGAGGAGTTAAATATCTGAGAATTAAATCCACAAAGGCCAGAACAGCAAATAAGAAAGTACCTCTATTATGCTGTGGGAAATGTTTGAGACTCAGACTTGACCATTATTCTGGTTAAAAGATAAAAAAAAAGATACCTACCAGTGAGGTCCTCTTGTCCTTCCCTATCACCTTCTTTCTCCAGTTCCTCTTTTCTGCATCTTTCATTTTGCAGTAGAAAGGTTGGTGTATCTCATCTACCTAGGAGTTGTAGCAGTTCAGTTTTCACTCCTGCCTAGGAAGATCAGTGACAACTTCAAGAAGGGTACAGAAAGTACTAAGCTAAAAAAATTCTGCAGTGGATCGTGAAGAATTTGGTGTCCCACTAGGAAAGACAAAGTTCAAGTTCACCTATTTGCCATGTTTCATTGTAAAAGTATAAATTTCTTAGCATAGAAAATAAAATAATAAAAGTACATTGCTCAGCCTAGTTATTGGAGTCCTCACTGAAGCAAAGATAACTCTAGTTCTAATTCATGCTCCACTTATTTCAATGGGTTAAAAAATAGCTTTCACTTATAAACATGCTAATTCTGAAATTTGTTCTCTTGAGTAATAGCTTTATTCATCTCCTCTTACCCTTGCTTTTTCTCTAGCCTCTGAAAACCTTAACAACACTTTAGATCCTCATCAGCCTATCCAATCCAGAAAAAAACTAACAATCCGAACACTCCTCTGAGAGGTTCTTATTTCAGGCAGAAATACAATCAATGCCAAGTCTTTCACATTCTTCATAATGCTATAACTGCTAAGATACTGCACAAAAGAATTGTCCATTCTTCCAAGAATGCTGACACAAATATACTGGTTTTGTCTACAGTAGAGTTAATTCTCTTCATGGTAGCTTGTATGGTGCCCTGTTCTGGAGCTGTGACCAAACACCAGTGTTTCAGGTATTGTTGAACAGTGCCTATACAGTGTCAAGACCTTTTCTTTTTCTCATACTGCTCTGCCAGAGAGTAGGCAAGGGGTGCACAAGAAGTTGGGAGGTGACACAGCCAGGACAGCTGACCCCAACAAACCAAGGAGATATTCCATACCTTATGTACTCAGTAATAAAAGGTGTAAGGAGGACATTCGGAGTTGCAGTGTTTGTCATTCCAAGTAAACACTGCAGGGGATGAAGCTCTGCTTCCCTGGAAATGGTTGAATACCTGCCTGTCAATGGGAAGTGAACGAATTCTTTACTTTGCTTGGCTTGTGTGTGCAGCTTTTACTTTACGTGTTAAACTGTCTTTATCTCAAGTCATGAGTTTTCTTACTTTTACCTTTGCGATTCTCTTCCCCATTTCACCAGGGTGGCTGTGTGGTGCTTAGCAGCCTGCTAGGTTTAACCCATGACATGCAACTTAAGTTATGTGAGTAATATTGCTGGAGCAATACCATATGCAATTGCATAAGTTTGATGTAAATGAGAATCATTTCAATATCTAGCAGATATTCTGACTAATTAATCAATAAAAATTAGGAAGCACTTAGGAAATTGATAGAAATTAATATTTAAAGTAGGGAAATTAAACAATTTCACAGGGAAAACATTATGCAGATGTTTTATTTTCTACTAAGAAAAACAAAGGAACTAACTGATGAAAAAAACATAGAGGGGAAGGATCACTTCCCTCAACCTGCTGGCAACACTCCTCTTAACACAGCCCAAGATAATTTATTTTGTTATGAAATAGAAGAATGCTAGCTTCTGACCCAGTGTCATCCTGTAACTCTATTGTAGTTTTAGTATGACTGGTCAAAGATCAACCTAATGACTGTCACAAGTGTTATTGCTTTGTAATTCAAATCCAGTAAGAAGGTCAACAAATCTATTTGTAGTAGTTGTTATGCCATTCAGTTTGCAGTTTCTTTTCCTTAATTTCATGCCAATATTGTAGCTACTTCACCAAGTCCGGCACTAAATTGTTTCTCTCTGACTTAATATTTAAATCCATTGGCTATTTGTAGCCTGGTAATTCTCCCTGCCCTTCATCATTGCTGAGTCAAGTTATACATACTTTCTTCTTTTTATCTTTCTTCAGAAATCAATCCCTCCATCTCTTTGATATTTTTTTTTTTTTTTAATTTTCTTTTCCCCTGTCCTCTGAGCTTCATTCAGTTTGTCAATATCTTTTTTGGAATGTAATGTCTAATATGAAATACAATATTCAAAATGTATTCTCTCCAGAATACCACAAAGAATGAGTTGTTTTCTTGGTGGTTGACTCTGCACCAAGCTCTATGCTACCTTCTGACCACTTTGTGATCATTATGCCAGCTGCTAAACCAACATACACCTCCGAGGACCTTTGTAATAGATATATACCCCTATCTATTTTCTACCCCTATTTGACCAGGTTCATTCAATAATAGACTTATTTGGAATGCCAATGAAGGAATCTCTCAGAACTGAACACCACAAGTAATCGAGGCAGAGCAGAACAGAAACAGCATTTGTAAATACATTGCCTACTCCTCTTAGAATTGCATGATAACAGTAAGAAGTATCCTTTTGGCTATCTACTAAATATTAGAAGATAGAAGATTCTCTACACCCATGTAGTCAGAATATATAATGTGAAGTGGATATCCTTAGCCTCAATTTCTTCTGTGTCTTTGAAGTCAAGACGAAGTCTATAGAATGATTATAATTAATCTGTATACCTGGCAGTACCACACACCTGCTGGCAGGACAAAGAATTTAAGGTTATTTCATATTTAATAAATTTGCTGTATTCCTGTACTTATGCTCACAAAAAAAAGTTTATATTTTTTTGCCAAACTCTGAACCCCTAAAATTATTTTTTTCTGTTTTCAATCTCAATAGAAACTTCAAAATATAAACTATAAAAATATTATTTTTCTTTTTAAAAAGATTATGATTTTTGCCATGTTTTTCAGCTGTAACCCATCAATAGGCTGTTTTACTATGTCAAAAATGAACTTGTCATTTCTTTCTCTCTAGAAGCTTCTATTTTCTTCATTTATCAGCTATAATAACACATAATCCCTGTCATACCTCTAGGTTTGAGATTGCCTTCTGTTTGCTTTACTTTATTTGTCCTGCACGTGTAGGCTATTTTCAACTCTAACCAGACTATGACATGCTAAGCCAACTCTACTTCACACAATCATTAAGATAATTTTGTTCATCTTTTTTATGTCACTCCATCTTTTTTCTGCATTTCCTCAAACACATTCAACTGCATCAAGCTGTGTTTTTTATGATATACCTTTCTTTTCTCACATAGTTCCACTCCTTTTTACTTATGCTATGTTGTATCGTAACTTTCTCTTCTACTAAAATTTCGTTTCTTCTAGTTGCTGTTCATTTCTGTCAGAAATTTTATTTCTGAGCTGGTCTGCAAAGCTATTCCAAGAAAGCAGATTCAACAAGCTTTTTGGGTTACCAGTTCAAGTGACATACTACGTTCTTAGTGATTTTTTTTTTTTTTTTTGTATTGTCCAGTCTGTACTCTGTGCAACAATTTCAAGCTGCTGCCTTTTATTATCAAAGAATCACAGAATCACAGAAAGTTAGGGATTGGAAGGGACCTCAAAAGATCGTCTAGTCCAATCCCCCTGCCAGAGCAGGAACCTAAATGAGATCACACAGGAAGGCGTCCAGACGTGTTTTGAATGTCTCCAGAGAAGGAGACTCTACAACCTCCCTGGGTAGCCTGTTCCAGTGCTCTGTTAAACCGTCATTACTTCCATCATATCTTTAACTCTCTGTCAAGAAGTTGTGGGCTGACATTTGGATTTCACCTCAGTCTTCCCTTCAATGTACTAAACAAGCCTGGTTCCCTGTCTCACCCTGGAGGATTCTGTAGATCTGTCTTCAAATTTGTCAAAATCCTTTTGGACTGAAGCTCCAGAGTTTGGTGTTCCATTTTAGTATCACCCTCAAATTTTCTGAAGATATATTTTGACCTATCACTGGGGTTGTTGGTGAAGATATAGAATAATATTAACACAGTATCAGAGAGATACTCGTTACCAGCCACAAAAGGATAACAAGGCATTGGTTACTATACTTAGACCCTTGTGGTCCATCCAAATCCATACCCATCCAGTTGTTCAGCCTACAATTCCTCTATTTTGAAATAAGCATGCTGCAAGAGAAAATGTCAAAAATCTTACTGCCGTCACGGTGTATTTTATTCATTGCTCTCCAATTCTACCCGTTGCCATTCAATATATTGTTGAAAGCAATCAGGTTAGTTAGCATGTTTTGCCTTTTTAAAACTGTGACAACTCTTCCTGGTTGTCTTCTTTTATTGTACATGCTTGGAAGTAGTTTTCAAGAGGAAATTCTCCATGACCTTTCCAGAAACTGAGGTTAGACAGACCTGTCTACAGTTTCCAGGTCTTTGTTGTTGTCTTAAATATGTTCATAAATCTTTTCCCAGTTGCCAGGAACCCTCTCTTCTCCCATTACCATGATTTTTCATATATAGACAGCAGCCTTATGGTAACATCAGCCAACTCTTCAATGAGTCTATAATTCATTTTTCCTCATTGTTAGTTGTACTTTTCCTGCCATTTATATCATTATTATTAATCTAAAACCAATAACATGACACTAATTGAAGTATACAAGAGAAAAGAAGAGCAAAAGAGACCTTTTCCTGTAAAATCATGTGTTTTATTTAAAAGCACTGTAGATCTGTTTAATGTGAACATTTGACTTATTATTATGTGACAGAAATTTAATTTACCAAAGATTTTCTGGAAAATTGAAATGCAATGGATACATGTTCGTCAGGCTTCCTCAGGAGAAGTTTCTAGTGCTTTATCCCAGCATTATGCATTCTTCTGGGTCTAAAGAGAACATCACAATCTTGGATTTCAGAATTCTAGACATCACAAGTTCATAAATACACTAGCATCCTTTACAAGACTGGTGCTATTAAAAAAAATAATTCCTGAAACACCAAGATAGTCCAAGTCATCACAAATGACTCACCATAAATTATCATAACCAACAGAAAACAGTGAAAAGGTGGATAGGGTTAAACACATTATATATGCTTCTTTTGGTGAGTTCAGTCCTCTGAAAAATTATTTATTAATGAAAGCCATTTACTTTCCACAGTTCAATTTAACAAATCTAAACAAAAAGCTAGAGAAGCTAGTAAAGAACTTCTCAATATATATTTTCCTAACTTTCCCTTATGATAATTTTTGGCATTTCTAAGAGGAATGGAAAAAAAATTGCACTAAACTGATGAAATACAAAGTGGTCTGTTGGTAACATCAGTTCTGTTGCAGCCTTTCAGTACTAAATTCATTCCATTAGTTGCTAAGTAACTAACCTTTTAGGACCACAGAACTTAATTCCTAAACAAAGCCAAGTAAGTAAAATATGAAGGGAAATTTCCAAGAAAAGGAAAACACTGCTGTTTTTCTCACAAGATATTCCTTTATACTTCAGTTGATTTTATTCCTTCTCAATAAATACTGCTTCTTAAAATATTGTTAGTAAACTTTACAGTTGATATGTTTGGACACATGGTATTTTTGTATATACCAGAGCAAATATCTAAAGATAAAGTTTCTCAGTCTTAATGTTTTTGAAAAAGAGTTATTTTTCACTATGACAGAAAGCTATTAACTTTTTTGATTTAGAGAATTTGGAAGCTGAATCTACTACAACAGAGAAGCAAAACTGCTACAGTGCAATAATTTTACCTCATTGGAAAAAATGGAAAAGACAAGATTTACAAATCATTCTCTACGAGGCTTTTAAATTATAAAGAATTACTGATAGTACTGCTGTGGCCCAACCCTTCCAGATGTTTATCACAGTATGAAATAGATAAGGATATGCTCAGCCAGGGTGAGTAGGAGCCATCCTTTCTGCAAGTAAGGATTTTTTGACAATTTAAATGAAACTTGGAATTGCAGCTTGCAAATAATTTGAATTTATTAATGAACACTGTATAAACAAGTGTGCAACTGGGAAGAAGAGAGCAGAAGAGGGATTCAGGAAGTAGTATTTTTAATAAGCATTAGTAGTGTGTACTTAGTTTGCTTATAATAGGTTTCTTGAAAGTAAAGACCATGCTGTCTAGAAGACATCATGTCAATGGAGTCATCTGTGATTTGACATCGGACAATTCAACTTTTGTGGTTTCTAAAGAAATAAATTAGTTCAATTCTATCCAGCAGGCAAGTGGTTGTAAAAACCACAGATAGATTCACTACATCTGCTTTTCTCTGGTGTGCTACAGGGTAGCAATCCTGTTTCGCTCATGAGATTTGACAGCATTAGTACATTGTTATCTGCTACAGCAGATGGTCCTTAGCTGGGACTTCCTGTACTGTGAAATAAAAGCCATATGACTGAAACTTTCCTGAGCATATCTTTGTAAATATTTAACTGTCCAGAATTTCAGCCACTTACCATGATTTTACAGGTCATAAAAAAAGGTCTATCTACAGCAGGTTCTCCAGAATTCATGTTCAATACCCAAACCACTCTGGCTAAACCTACAGGACCAATGTGTCAGTGCTAAATAGTTAACAAAATAAATTATGTCACAATATAGGAATATCAGATAAATGAATGTGGCTACATTAACCCTCTGAGTACCCTCCATGAAATCAAAAGTTTCAAAGAGTTCAAACCAGAGATTTATTTATGTAATTCAAAACTTACTTTCTTCTCCTAGCGATCTAAACTTCCAATTGTTTATTAAGAATTTTAAAAGCTAACTCTTCTTCTCTTTTTTAATGGAGTTCAAAAACTGATAATCTAGGCAAATGCATTTGTCTGCAGTTTTCTTTAAGCTGTTGCTTAAAGGTCCTTAGAGCCCTATGCTGCAAGAATTCAAGCAGTTTTTTTGGCACAAGTATGGATATTATGGTTAAAAGTACTCAGAGAATTTACAGAGATTAAAAGAGTAGGGGAAATTAAGCCAGTCTTTTTTTCACAGTATCCTAATTCTCACTTAATACACTGTCACTCCATTCAGGGGCTGCACATGTGTGAGAAATCTCAATTTCTCATCAAGTGGGTTAAAAATGGAACCTCTTTGTGGTCTAATCTGTAAAAAATCCTAATTAGGTGGCCTGACAGAATAGTTCCTGATAGGGTATACTGAGACATATAATGAGAGCAATTTTAAATTGAAGTATGATGAGGTAAGGAGGATAGGTTGGGGAAATAATAATGTAAAGAAAATGATAATCAACAGAAGTTGCTCTAACAGATTTCAAGACTCTGTGTAATGAGATAGGCTTAGTCTATACTGTTATTTATGTGATAGTTCCCCGGGGCTAGCCCTTGGCTAGCAGTCAACACAGCCATTCACCCACTTCCCCCCCGCTCCCAGGGGATAGGGGAGAGGACTGGGGTGGCTAGGAAAAGGAGGCTTGTAGGTTGAGATAAGAACAGTTTAATAATAGAGAGAAAACTTAAAATAATACTATTAATAATATTAAAATAGTAAAGATAATGATAAGAGTAACAAAATATGCAAGTGAATGACACCCAATGTTATAGCTCACTCCCCTCCTGACCGAGCCCAGCCTGTTTCCAGATATTGATCCCGGAGGAGCGACAATCCCGGAAGAATGAGAGCCCAAATGAAAGCCAGAGAGAGCTAAAAGAGGAAGAGACCCTCACTAATATACTAGACATGATGTGATATGATATAGAATACCCCAATGGCATATCTAACTGTCAATTAAGTTTATTAATTTAAATATTCTTCTCCCCCCTTAAATCTTGTGCTTGTAGACTAACAGAACACAAAGTCCTTCACTTCCAGTGGCAAAAATCTAAACATTGGTATGTTACCAATCTCTCCCTCACAGCAAGTCCCAGGCTGGAAACTAAAACACCGTTCTTCTAATTACTAAGAAGAAAACCAGCTCTATTTCAGCCAAAAACCAGGACAATTTATTATCAACTGAAGAAAAAAAAAACATAATATTTTCTAAGATAGCTAAGTGAAAGCAAACAAGTGAGAGTCAAATATTAAAAAAGAGGGAAAAAGAAAGATAATTCTGTCCTATAAATATAGGACCCAACATTCAGGAATGGTCAATCTCTTTTTGGATTCAATCTTGAGCACCTACTGATACAAATAGAAAAACAAACAGAAACCTTTTCAGATATAAGTCTAGGCTTTTCATTAATTAAACTAGGGAAAGTCAGCAAACATTTTTACCTCAGCATCTTCATCTTTAAAAGGAATTGATAATATTCACATCATATTGTGAATATTGAAAAATATTGCTAAAATTAAACTTTGCCCTGAATTCCAAACATATTAGAAGTTGTAAAATGCTGTTACTAATTTTTTTCCTACAGCTTGGGAACGGTTACTGTACATTTTTTATTTGCTGGCTAGAGGACTGTGGTGGGTTTACCCTGGCTGGATGCCAGAGGCCCACCAAAGCCCACTCAGTGGATAATGAGAAATAAAAAAAAAATCTTAAAATACCTCCCCCCACCCCTCCCTTTTTCCAGGGCTTCACTTCTCTCCCGACTTCCACCTCCACCCCACCAGCAGCACAGGGAGACAGGGAATTGGGGTTGTGGTCAGTTCATTACACATTGTTTCTGTCTCTCCTTCCTCCTCAACAGGAGGACTCCTTCCCCCACACCAGCGTGGGGTCCCTCTCACAGGAGACAGTCCTTCATGAACTTCTCCAACGTGAGTCCTTCCCATGACTGACAGTCCTTCATGAACTGCTTCAGCCTGGGTCCTTTCCACGGGGTGCAGTCCTTCAGGAACAGACTGCTCCAGTGTGGGTCCCCCACAGGGTCACAAGTCCTGCCAGCAAACCTGCTCCAACATGGGTTCCTCTCTTTCCATGGGGACCACAGGTCCTGAGAGGAACCTGCTCCAGCACGGGTTCCCCATGAGGTCACATCCTCCTTCGGGTATCCACCTGCTCCAGCGTGGGGTCCTCCACGGGCTACAGGTGGTCATCTGCTCCACCATGGACCTCCATGGACTGCAGGGGGACAGCTTGTCTCACCATGGTCTTCACCACAAGTTGCAGGGAAATCTCTGCTCCAGCACCTGGACCACCTCCTCCCCCTCCTTTTTCACTGACCTTGGTGTCTGCAGGAGTTGTTTCTCTTGCATCTTCTCACTTCTCTCTCTCTAGCTGAAAAGTGTGCAGGTTTTTTTCTCTTCCCCTTTTTCTTAATTATGTTATCACAGAGGCATTACTGATTGACTTGGCCTTGGCCAGCCAGAGGTCCATCTTGGAGCCATCTGGCATTGGCTGTGTTGGACATGGGGGAAGCTTCTGGCAGCTTCTCATAGCCACTCCTATGCCCCCACCCTGCTACCAAAACCTGGCCACACAAACCCAATACAGAAAATAATTGATCCCTTCACCTTTATTATATCCATTCACAGTTACGTACATAGTTATTACATTTCTCCTTAATGTTGTTTTCTTCAGGTCAAACAAAACCTGTTACATTTTAACCATTCTTTCCAGGTTCAATTATTCAAATCTTTCTTCATGTTTGTTTCTCTCCTCTGAAGTATGTTCTGTTTCTACTGTTGTTTGAACTGTTGCATCCCTTACTGATTGAAGGGCTGTGACTGAGGTCTACCAATTGTGCAATAGAAACATTTTTTTAAATGCACTTTATTTGTTAACTTTTTGATTGTTACACCAACACAATGACAATGAGATTTTTTTTTTACTACATCAGTTCCCTTATATATCTCACTGCAAAGCGACAAGAACACTAGTGTTGACGGAAGAGGGCAACAGATAAAATACGGGGAATGGGGAAAGCACAACTGCCCCTTTAGTAAGTACTGTTTCCTTTTGATAAATGAAAGTGACCAGCTTTATCCTAAAGCCACTTTCTCCTATCTTTCCAATCCTAATTTATTCCTGATTGTATTTCATTTTCAAGTTATTTTTAATAGCCAAAATTTTTCATAACTCATTTATCTTTGACGTTTCCATGTCCAATTTTTTTCACAAATTCTTCCAAGAATTTTCTGCAATCTTAATAGTAATAGCTCAGAAATCCTAAAAAGAGTGTTCTCTATGTGGAATGAAAGGGTTATTAAATGATGACAAAGACAGAGGTAAACATGAAAGAAACCACAACTCCTGGATCTATGTTCCTGCTGGTTTAAAAGCCAGTAGAATATGGGAGTCCTTCCTCTTCTCAGACGCAAGAGAATCTAATCAGCACTATCACGCTCCAAGGCATTAGCTTACAACACTTACTAGTTGTAAACTCAGCTGGAACTTCAACCCCTACCTCTCAAAGAAACAATATTTTTCCTCCATGTGATGTAGATTATCCAGAAAAAGGGAGAGGAAGAGATACAAATTAGATATGAAAATGTGCTACAGTCCCATTCAAGCTGCAGTTGACAATGCATTATACAAAAGTCATGATCTTACAAGCTATTGAGTATTTTTCACTTAAATGAATTTTGATAGGAACAAGATTTGCAGATTACTCCTTCTGTGCGCTATGAACTCCAGGGCTCAGGAAAAGATTGCCAACTGAATGTTTTATACTCCTCTGGGTGTAGAAGAAAACACCCTATCTTACAAATGAACACAAGCAGTATTGAAAGAGGGTAGGCGCATGCCTTAGACACACAAAAATATCATAGTAAAATGATCAGGTTTTGTGTGTCTAGGGGCCCAAATTATCTAAATACATTGCTGATCTCCTCAGTAGTCTTCGTTGGTAGTACAGCAAGTAAGGGCTAGCAGAAGTTTGAAACTGCTAATTTAGGCAGAGTTGCAATAAGAGCAGGCTTTGATCCCAAACTTATCTTCTTGGAATGAATTATTGTTTTGATACAAGTATTATAACAGAATCAGATTACAGTTCTTGTATTTAAATTCTTCCATAAAACACGTAATTTAGTATTTCTATTACTATTTTCCAAAGTGGTAGACAAGGAACAGACCTGGAACAGGTCAATATCCTTTAAAAAGATCAGAGCTTGTCACGCAATAATATGGACAACAAATGAATCACAGAAGTCTTTTCTATAGAATAAAATAGTTTTCAATGAAGCAAAGATAGGAACTTGAATATTTAGAAAGGGGTCCCCACAGTCTTTGTCCAACAAAATACTCCACAAAAATAAAAGACTGGAGAAAATTAAGATTTTTTTTTTCTAATTAGGCTTGAGATAACGCACTTCACCATTTGTCTGAAGAAACACTGCTGGCACATCATTGCATTTTGCTGAGACAGCTTCATACTTTATTTCCCATCTCTTCACATTCAAGTGCACCCTTTTTCAGCTTCAGCACATCAAACTCACAAGTTACAACAAACTTCATTAAAAAATTTTCCTTCTCACAGCCCTCTCAATTATGTTGCAAGAAAACAAGAGAGTTAACTGAATTAGACTGCATATATGATCAATATTCAAATATTGTCTCCCAGCTACATAAGAATTAGTGAAACACTTAGATCTTTACCAAGATAGGGAAGATTTGTGGGCTTTGTAATAGGTTGATTTCTAGCTGGAAATGAAAGTGATTACATATATTCTTGACATTTCCTAATGCAATTTATTTTTATAGGAAACATACTTCAGTCTTATTTGGGCATTGGTGCCCAAACTACAAAGAGACAATCATACTGGAATGGATACAAAAATGCCATACAGTCAAGCCCAGTTACTAGTATATAAAATAAGAAGGGGGG
>NW_010330668.1:0-5491 GCF_000700745.2 Antrostomus carolinensis
CTCTAGCCAGGGTCAACCCACCACAGCTACATAAGCAATATGGTTTGATTTCTACTTCCTTTACTGGACAGTGTATGTAGCTCTTCAGCAACATGAACTAGAAATAATATTGGTGAACAAGTTATGGTGTAGTTAAATGTTGGTGATTATATACAGCTGCCATCTATACAAAGTGAACTACATGTTATGGTGAAACTTGTGTGGTTGGTGGTACTACTTAATATGATTCAAATGCAGATTTAAAGCCCAAGAGTCCCTTGCTGATACAGTTCTATGTTAGAAATACATTTTCATCATTAGTCTATTTACTTGTGAATGTAAAATAGTCAAAAGTCATAAAAGAAATAATAAAATACAGATAATTTTCTTACTGCTAGTCTATGCCTACTTGCTTCAGTTGTGCCCTGAGCATTGCCTCTGAACATAGTAAAATACAGAGAATGCAGAGCACACATATGGAAGGAAGAACTGGCATAGGGTGTATGGCCTTAGTGCATCCTACAGTGTCCGTAAATAAGAGTTTGGTTCATTATTATTATTATTATTATTATTATTATTATTATTATTATTATTATTATTTTATATTTCAATAATCATAATCAACTGGGCACTTGTTATAAAGGACACCCTATCCTTTTCTGTACCATTATCTGGAATGAGGATCAGCACCTAACTCTCTCATTTGAGAATTTCAAAATTACTTGAGAGGATTAACTTGTTTTTACAACACCGCTGTGCCACTGCTGTGCCGCGGAGCCTGGTTGGAAGTGGCAGAGGCTTTGCTGAGGCGGCAGCATGAGGCCTCTGCGAGGCAGCAGCTTTGGATCTGCCAGAGCCACGTCGATCCCCCAGACCCCTCAGCAGAGCATGGCTGGGTGCTCAGGAATGGCCTTGGCAGGGGATGGGTGGCTTAGCTGGGGCTGCCCCGACAGCCAGCAGTCACACGCACTGGTAGGGGAAGGGGTGGGCTTTCTCAAGGAGCAGCTTCCCCAGACAGAAGTGAGCTCAACGCCCTCTCTCACACTTTCTCCTGAAGTGCTGTAGGCTGTGTGTGACTTTTGCTCCTGCTGGTGTGCATGAGGGTTGCTGCATCCCAGGTGGTGGATGGAACCATTCAGAGACAGCAAGTCTCAGGGTGCCTAGTCTGCATCAGCCAGAGGCCCTTGGTTGCAAAAGGTGCTCTGAGATCCCTTTGGAAGTGAAAATGTGACCTTGCTTGCTGGGAGAGTGATACCCATTTGGAGATTTTTTTTCAACAGATTAGGTGAGGATGGTGTGGATTATTTGTTTTGATCCAGACCTCCAGACCACACTTGAACAGGAGATGGAGGGCTGTATCTTTCTCTGCTGTGACCTCTCCCACTGCTCTTATAAATCTGACATGCTGTGGGGCTCGAACTCCATGCACAGCAGTTCCCCTTGGGGGATGGATACAGGCTCATTCTGGAAACAGAATGGTTGACTGCATTTTGAAGCAAACTTTTTAAGAGAGGTGGAAGCTTTTCCACAGCTCAATAAGCATATTGAGAGGGTTATTAAAATAATAACAGCACATTTGTTAATAATCAGTGGCATTAACGGAGGGACTTACAGCCAAAGATGCTGAAGATCTTTCCAAATTTCGCTGACCAAAATTACAAACAGATAGGAATTGCCTAATCCATCATCATGTATTGCCACCCTGGCAGCAATTTAATTGCTTGCAGTAGAACAACTGCTCAGTAGTTATCAGGTTGGTGCAGAAAGCAAATATGTTGTATATCCAAGAAAAAGTGGAAAGGACATAGTAGGTGAAGGAGTGCTGATATCTCTCCAAGACGGTCTTAGTCCCAATTTTCTGTGGGTATCATTCATGAATCTCAGCTTGCAAGTTACAATTTTACATGTCACTTAAGTCAGATAGTCCCCAATAGCACAGTGATGCAGAACGATGTGTGTTCAGAATCATCATTGTCATTGTGTCTGCTGAAGTCTGGCATTCATGCCAACCCTGAGACTTTTGGTTTCTTTGTTGTGTTTAAAAGTATTGAAAACTATGACAGGTCCTGTTTCAGACCTCCCAGTAAAGTCTTGACCTATACCCCGAGTACTTCATTTAGCTCTTCTCTCTGATTTCATTGCCAAACTCTGGTAGCATAAATTGGCTTATAGTGATCTCTGCTGACTACAGAACAAGATCAGATGCCTAACTTACATGCCTCAGTTAAATTCCTAAAAGGTAGTGGATGTGAATCCAGCCAAAAATGCTTGTGAGTTTTTGACTCTGTCTGTCTGACTGTCTTAGTGATGTTACACCTGTCTGTATCTGAATATATCTGCAATATCTCCATATAATGAGGAAATTTATCCTTGTTATGAAATTGCTCTTGAGAGTCCGTTGCTAATGAAGCTGCTTCTTATTTATTTTTGAAGATGTATATAAAAAAACTAGCATTATTAGTACACAATTACCAGAGAGTAATCACAGAATTGGTATAAACATACTGCAAATTAATATTCATACATTCCTCTAATCTACCATTTGGAGCAAATGCATGAATCCAATGTAGACTTCATTACAAAAGCATAATATTACCAGGGGAAACTTGAATGTTTTGTACTTTAGAGGAATTAATGGAAAAAAATCCTGTGACTTTTTTCCTGTTTCTGGGGAATGGAACTACTGTGGCTGCTGATGCACAATTCAGCAATACATTTTCCTCATAAAGAGGAAAAGAAAAGCTGCTTTTAGACATGCCTTTATATAGAGATATTGCAGCATTCAATCAAATGTGTACATCCAAGTCCAACAGTGTTATTTGACAGCCTGCCACCTGTATGTGCAGGAAACCTAAAGTTTAGGACAGCTAAAAGAAGATGCTTGAATTCTGTTACTAAAGAACCATAGATGTTTTGTCCTCTAAAGCAGAAAAAAAAAGTGAAATAGTAAAACTAGTGTCTTGAAAATCCATGTTATGTAACTCATTCATAATAAAATGCATGTTTTTTGCTCTGCTTAAACTACAATTTCACACATTCTTCACACAATTGGGAATTGGCTAGTACTCTAAATTAAATGGAAATGATTACAGACCAGTAAAGTATTTTTTATTTCATTAATATTAATACTTCATTTTTGTCTTTGGAAGTGGTTTTTAATTACTTCTTTTTAGATGGCTAGAATCAGTTTTGCAAGGGCTAAATGACCAGAAGAATAACTACAGCTAACAGTACCCGTATAGGTGCAATTCTTTCAGAACTCAACAGTAGAAAATTGAAAATTTAGAATTGAAATTGAGATCACTGAAACTAGGAGTCACTTTTGAAAATTTAGCTTATACATAGTCATATAGAAAGAGTGGCAAAGCTGATTTTTGACCTGCTGTTAAATTTTTTGAGAATTTAGGAAAAATAGGAGGAGAAAACAGTGGAAAATTGTGATAATTCTTCTGCTTTTTAAAATGCCTTTGCTGTAAGTGTCATCATTGTTCTTATGTGTCCATTTCTGCAGAGATCCAAGTAGTTAAGTTCTGTAGAAATAAAGGCCATAATGGATCATAAATTATTTTTAGCTTGGATATTTCAAGATCAAAAATCTTGTTTCCACAAGACTGCATTTGTAAGGACTAGCTTGCTAGTGAGAAATGAGCACTCACTTTTGTGGTAATATGGCTATAAGATGTGCTAACATGAGTGACCTTCAATTTATTTGATTTTCTAAGGCACAGAAACCATGATGAACCAAGTTCATGAACTCCCTGTTACTGAATGTTGCATATACTCTTGTACTTCCTACTCATACATTTATTTGTCTTATATACAAGAAAAAAACTTTGTTGTTGGACAGATGTTCAGAAATTGTGCTTAGGTTGTTTCATTTTTCTTTCATTTAACTTGCTTTTACATTGCACTCTCTACTGCATTGGACACAGGGCTGTCTGCTCTGGGGGACTGTATTTGAAAGAATGATAGATACTCTGTTTTACAGAAATTCCAACAAAATTAAACAGAATAATGGCAAAGCCTGTTTTCCTTCCTACTCATAAAAGAAAGCATTCTTATATTTCTCATTACTTCAGCCTGTCTCTCAAAGTATGTCTAACTATAGCTTAACTAATGAGGCAGAGTGCTTCCACTGAATTATGTCTCCTTACGTAGATAAGGCTCATAGTTAGAAACTTTATAATAGAGTTCAGGCTTAAAGAAAAAAAGAATAAAGATTAAACAAGACAAACTAATACATATTTTCCAAACATTTTAACTGAGAATGCTTCAGTGAAGTAGAATGATGCTGAACATGAGATAGTAAGAAACAAAAGGCATTTTCAGGCACCAAGTGATGTAGCAGGTATGGGTTCTTGCTACAGTAATTGTGAGGGGACAGAAAGAAAGCTAGCCTGACCTTAAATCTATTTTGATTACCCAGGTCACAGAAACCATAATGAACCACATTTGGGAAAAGTACAGTGAAAGGACGAAGGTGTTTAACAGGGAATCTGAGGCGTCAAGGGTAAGGAGGGCACAACAGATTCTTGGTTTATAACACTAATATAAAAAAAGTAATGTGTGACCTGTTATATTCCTGTATTTTTTATGGAAATCCATTGAGGATACTTTATGATTGATATTATAGAATCTTACTTTTTGTATTTCTAAAGATGTGTTCACAAAAGTTTTGCAGCATATGTGGCAGAGGTTGTTTAAATGTGAATACTTAGATATGGGTTCTGCAGGAAAGTCAAAAACAAATTGATTAAGAGTGATAGAATACAACAACCAGCTGACAAAGTTTAATGAATAATGATTCTGGATGGAACAGCAGGAAGCTTGATAGTGAGAAGGGATACAGAAAATAGAAAGAGGAAAAAAATAACAGGACATTATTTTTAGAAAGGTTATTGTGGTGCAAGAGCTGAGAAGAGTGGGTGTCTCTAGAACATCCTTAAAATCTGACACAAATACTCTGTTCCACATGTACCAACAATGAAGGTTTTTCTTCTAGGACACAGATAACAAATTGTATATTAGCTTCTTGCTGGGCCAAGGACTTATTTTAATACTTATTTCCTGTCTATGTCTGAAAAAAACCCCATGGTCAGTCAGTTCTGTGTACTTGATGAAGGATGAAAATGGAAATTGAAAGATTTAAATTTGTATACCTTGAAGGGAAGATGATTTCAGTGTTGACGCTAAGCATTTACAGCTATATATAGAGGAAGATCAAGAAGAGGATTAAAAATCTAGAGGTAACATTAAGCAAAGAAATCTAAGAACAATGTCTAATTTATTCCTGATTGTTCCTTTATTCTGACTATATTTTTGTTCCATGTATTTCTACCATTGAATAAAGAGGAATGCAATGAAAATAACTTTTTTCCACCTTTTTTTTTTTTTTCAGATCTAAAAAATCCCAAGAAAAGAATTCGGAATCCTTCATAAAACTGTGAAAAAGGTACAGCTGTGTATCTGATAGCTCTGACACTGGATTAAGGCAGGGTGCTGTTTTATTCCT
>NW_010330668.1:5509-13523 GCF_000700745.2 Antrostomus carolinensis
AAGTTGACCAGTTATTGCAAAACTGTCTTGCATACGCTGGTGATTTCATTGTAGAAGACGTAGTGGAATAGGTGACTGAGATTTGAAGGAAACAGAAAACAAATGGTGTTTAATGTAATGAAGAAAAATTACTCATGGTTATCTGCCAGTAGAAATGTTCTGGTTGAGATTACCCAGCAGTTGATGGTCATGAATATCAGAAGATCATTACTTAGACAGCAGTGACAATGAGGAAGGGGAAAAGGACTCAAACAAGCAATGAAAATACCTATTAAACCTGTAGCTCAGCCAACTTTTGAAATGGATGAAGTTTCAGCTATGAAAAACATTATTAATCTATTTTATGTGGGTATTAGTAAAAGCAACTTAATACTTTCAACGGAGTATTGAGGTATTTGAACCAAAAAGTGAGACTTATGTTTGAAAGAGATGGTCTGGTAAGGAAATACGAGAGATCAATAAAGGGCAAAGGGTAAAGGTAATTTAATTATCCCATATTCAGAAGATTGTTTCAGAGGTTAGCACAGTGGGAGACAAACAAACTATGTCCCTCAGTAAAGAACATTCTGTTGGTGTTTGACCTGTGACCAAACATTGAGAAGACTGAGGAGTAATAATGATCTAGAAGGAAATGAGTAGTGAAGGGGGGAAATATTTTTACAATGAGGTGAAGGCAAATTGTCAGTGTGCCCCAGGATCTATATGGTTTCAAGAACCTGGACCAAGTAGACTAGTATCCCATTAAAATAAGATGTTACTTGCAGAGTAGGCAGCAGTCTCTGGCTCTAAGGGAATAATGGGAGAAAGAAGCTGTTGTGGAGAATATGAAACTTATCATGAGAGATATGAGACCCTCGATTAGATGGGAGAATATACCATAATGGATAATTCTGTACTGTGAAGGTGATAGAGTGTGATTCAAAGTGACATTTTTTTCCCAAATTTCTGTGATTGTGTGACAGAGCTTTGATTCTTGTTTTACAGCCTTTCATCTGTTACAGTCATTTTCAGAAAGGATAGGATTTTAGTTTTTATGTTTCTTATTCTCTGGTTGCATAAAAATAACAGCAGAAGATGGCAGCAGAGATTGCTGGCTCCGTCTCATTTCTTTATATGTGCAGCAGAATATGGATGCTTTTCTTTAAAAACATACTAATTTAATTATGGAAAGACAAATTCATTGATACTAAGAAGATATTCTTCATTTCTTTTTCTATGTAAATTACTTGGGAGTTATAAAAGAAAAAAAACATTCCTTGTCCCTTCCATACGTGTTAATGGCAACATTCACAAGCAGATAAGATGGTCCTTGCAAAAGATTGTGGACAAATTCCCTTTACATAGCCCCCCTGCCTTAGCAATAGTGCATCAAAGGCAGGTGACCTACATTCCATATAAAATATAATAGATTGAAAATTATGAAGAAGCTCTGAAAAACTTTATATAAAGTTGCTTAAATTTCAACAAGTGACTCAAAGCACAGATAACAATTCTAAAAAAATATCTTTGCAGGGCTAGTTCTTTCTCTAATAGCAAGCCATTGTAAAGATCTGCCTGTAGGTTAACTTGATTGTCTCATCACAGGCAGTGCATGTGGGTGTGAGCTTAGCCACGTCATTCTGTAGAGTAATGTCTTTTTTTAGACCAACTGCTACAGCTGGAAAACAAAATCTTTTGGACACTCAACCCCCTTTTTAATCTTACAGAGAGACATGTAACCATGCTGATTTCTTCACAGGCTACGGCTATACCCCAGGGAGAGCCAACACATCATTTCTCAGAGACAGGGGAATACCAGGGTGGATGTATTTATAGCGAATGGAGCTGAAGTAGATGTAGTGGAATATAATTTTTTTTTTTTTTTTTTTTTTTTCCCACAGTGCCACTGCTGCCTCGTTGCCCAAAGTGTATTTGGAGCAGCTGTCTCTGCTTCTACTCTGGCTGCTGCACACTAACGTTTTTTTGTACTTCTGCTGTGCCTGAGGAAGCTCACTTGAAATCTGTCCATGCTTCTGCTCCTTTTCTAATGGTGATAGGAGAGTCAAGTCACTCTTGTTTTTTTTCATCCAGCATCTCTGCTTCTGTGCTGAATATTAACTGTTTGTAGAACTGTATAACCAAGGCCAACAGAAAACCTAATTACTTGAGTGAAGACAGAGACATGACTCAGATTTGCAAATTCAAGCCCTCATTAGCTTTAAGAATGGTTCAGATTAAAGAAAAAAGAAAACCAGTGGGTGCATAATAATGCTTCCTGGAGGCGGCATTTTCTAGAGCGTCCTTGAATTCTGACAGGAATCTTCTGTGCTGTGTTGAAGAATGTTTTCTACCTCCCTTCCCAGTTGTAAGTGATTGCCACTTGTCAAATGGGAGACCTGGGGTTAGGAACATGTTGAATGTTTGACTAATAGTTCCACAATATTGTGTCTTCAGTCTCTTAAACCTACATTTCTGTCTGGTGAATGTAACTCAGTTGTTTTTCGCTGGTAATTTCCTTATAATCTTACTACAGGTCAAAGTATTTGTGATCACTGTGTCAACCAGAGTAAATGTACCTAAGAGTGATAGCTTAACTACCAAAAGCAGTAAATCCTTTGAGGTTAGGGATACCTTGTACAGGCTCTGTATTATTTAGGCAGAAAGGATGTCAAGTGCAAGTGTAGGTGAAAAGATTATGCTGATGTGCGGAGTGTCAGGTACAGATATAAAGAAGGGATAACACATTCCCCTTGACCAGGAATTCCCTCAGGAAGACTACAAACATATTTTTACTGTGTAGTAGTCTCATTCCCTGTCATCAATGTGCCACTGTAGTATTTTCACTGGCTTTATTGTCAGATGTTTAAACCGAGCCAAGCTTTCCCTTTGTCACTATGTTAACTTCTCTAGAGTGAAAAGTTGCGCAGTATGATCTTGTTGGATAGTTTTGGAGCAGCGAAACAAAGCCAGTAAAGAGACATGGAAGGGGGCGTTTAGAGTTTTGGGAGGATGTGTCAGCTAGACTTGGAGTTAGAAAAATACGTAGGATATACTGGTGTTGAACTGAATATTCTTAACTTGCTCCTTTAACAATGCTTCCTTTCTGGTTTTCAGACATTTGAGGTATTATTGTGAACATAATGGCTGGAACTTCACAGAAGGAATTGATTCAGTGATCTACCACCCTCTTTGTATAAACTTTAACAGATCTGTATTTTTTTTCAAAATTCTACATTCTTAGAGTTCTTTTTTCATGTATTCTTAATTCTTATATTCTTCATGAATATAAAGTCTTTTATGACACTGAGAGACAGTCTTTCAAAAACGTATCTTCATTTTTGAACTATTCCAATAAGAGCTGTGCTAGAATGAGCTGAAATCTTGGGGGGAGTTTCCTTGGTGACCTCGATCCCCTATGCTTCACTTTTTCTAAGGGTAAAAATGGGAAGAAAAATGTCACCTTCATACATCTCTCTGTAGTGAGTCACAGTATAATGTTCTGTACTATGAATTGGTTACTTGAGTTTTTAACTGACTGAGAAATAAAAGAAAGGAAATAAAACTCTTTCATATACCTAGCATTAAGTGACTTTCATAAAGAAACAGATGAGAAAAATATTTAGATACAGTGTTATATTGCTTTCCATACATTCATGCTTATAGCACCTGTCATAAGAATCTTTTGAAATGCTTTGTAGTGCTGTGCTAATTAATATGTACTTTTTAATCTCCCTTTGATTGCTGGGGAAACTGAGGCAGGTAATTTGTCTGCAATCACACAAGTAATTAATATTAAAATAATTATAGAGTCTGTGAGTTTCCCATCCCAGATTAACCCTCTACATCATATTACAAACGTGATTCAGTTCAGAATGTTAATGTTGATATGCCTTCCTCAGAGCAAGCATAGAAAGGAGAAAAAGTAATTTTGTAAATACCTAGGGTATCTCAGAAATAAGAAGGTAACATTGTGAGAAAAACACTAAAGATAGTAAATTCAAAATAGGGTTAGAGAAGAAAATGTTATGTTCATAAAAAGTAAATAGAAAGTTTCTTAGGGTAAATGGATGATTATTCAGAAAGAATAAAAAGTAGAAAACTCTGTAACAGTGTGTAGAGTTGGGAAAAGGTATGTGAACAATTATACTGACAGATCCAGGGCTCGAATTGCTTGCTTTTTGTGTTTGGAAATCTATCTACACCACCAGTATAGGGTTGCAGTCACAAAGGAATTAGGCTGATGACAGCTGGCCTCCCTTTGTTATTCTGGCATTGAGTCTGGTTTTCTACCTCTGAGAAAACCCTTCAGCTTATTTTTGTGAACTGTGATCCCCTCTTGCATACTTTCAGGCTTTTTTTGGAGATGCTGCATGTAAATGGACTCTTTCCATATATGACATGGGAAGAGAAAGGATCTTATGTGTTTGTTCTTGCATGTTTCTTCTGAGGTGGAAGAGTTTACAGTGGTCATGTGTCTCTGTTAGCCATATCTCCCAACCAGTAAGACTAGAGACATTAGCTACATGGGACTAGTCAGTGCGCTAGGTAATATACACATGAAAAATGCAGGACTGAGCGTCAATGCCAGTACATGTAGGTGGATTCATTTTCTGGCGTTGAGAAAGCAAATATCTTTATATGTTTTCTCTTCTAAATTTACATTCATTCCAGGTTAGAAAGAAGACATTCCTCTCCCATGCTTTGGCATATAACATGATACTCAGTCAGAGTATCTGACTAAATATAACTTGGAAAATTTAATGTTGACAACTCCTTTGGCTATTTGATCTTTTCTATCTCTGAAGAGTTTTCTTTGTTGAGCAAGGAAGAAAAGGAAGAAACTGGGAGCATCCAGGCATCCTGTTTATTTGCATCACATTAGTGAGTAAACTTAGTTAACAGCAAGTAGAAGGTGAAGTTTACAGAAGTGATGAAAAATGTATTAAAACTTTATATTAAGAATTATTTTACAGCTCATTTGTTTTGAATTTTCTGAGTATTTTTAAAGTAATATAATCCCTTAAAAGTAGTTAAGCTTGTTTTTAACTAATACTGAAATAGCAACATTCTACAAGTCTATATTGACAACAATATTTATGTATATTATTTTAGATTATATAGTGTGAGTATATGCTATATGCAGCTTGGAACAGAGAAGTGTCTTTACATTCCCACATACTCTGCAAGGACATAGAATATATTTTTAATTTTTTTTCTCTTTCTTTTTTTTTTTTTTTTTTTTTTCAGGAATTTAATATTATTCAGTGGAATAACTGTAGTGGAGAGAATGCCCTTTGAGCTCCTGAAATGAAAGAGAAAGGTTCTGTGAAAAACACTAGATTATTCCTAAAACCATCCAGAAGATTTGTGTGTAAGTGTTATTCAGAGGCAGTTGCCTTAATGAATTTGATGAGAGCTACTTTCCTTCCTGGGTGATACAGATTACTTACACAATATCGCTCAATGCACCTTTCTGTGAGTTGTGATTGGATGGACTGTAAAGAAACTGACACTGTCACTTAGGTATCCTTTGTGAAGAAAATGCCAGACCATCTGTCTGGCATTGGCATTTGGGGTTGAAAAGGCGGTATGATCATTTAAAGATTAATCTCCCTAATGTGTCAGTTAATCTCCCCAAAACCTTAAGAGATTTGACAGACAACTCCATGAATTTTCTCCTCAGATGTGAATGCAAATATGTGCATTTATAAGAACAAAGGAGTAAGTAGAAAAAAAAAAAATCTACGTCCTAAACCACAAACATTAGATACTTTGTAATTCACTTGGAGAAGGCTCTTTTCCTCCTCTCTAATAATCAAGTTCCTCCACACACTACATAACATCCCTTGGTTCCGGGGACTGGAGAAGTCAAGTTTTTGTTCTCCAATAATGCTGGCAAAGAAGGCTTATTAAGAGGCTGGCCAATGTGGTACAACATATATAAGATACTTAAGACTGTGCATATAAAATCAGTGATTCATTTTTTCTTCTGAGGTCAAGTTGTTGTTCACTGCTATGAAAATGCAAATCTGGAAATTAATGTTTTCTGTGGAGCTAGGAATATCTGAGAATTCAGGAACAAAAGGAAGACACCTTACTGTGGGATACAGCACAGACTTTATTCAAGCTAACCTAGAATGTATTGAACTTGGCCAGTCATCTCAAGAAAGTAGTTTTTTTGGTGAGATTGATAATCTTTCGGAGGTACAGTCTGTTCTTTCCATCAATTCAATCTGCATACTTTTTCCTTTGCAAGTCTCTGACACAACATGAAAAACTTGAAGTAAAGAGAAACAGACCAAATATGTATAGAAAAGCTCTATTAGATTGTAGGGACTTTATCAGGCTTTGCTCAAGCTTGGTTCTAACAATAAAAGAAGAGTGTCAAATAGTACAAGTAAATTATCTGAACTGCTTTGTTCTCCCTTTTTATAGCTCAGGGTTACAACCTGTCAGAAAGTCGGTGTAGATGTTGCCTGATTTGGACAACTAACTACTGTAGCTTAATCATATGTCTGTGCTTTGGTGTTCTCATTGTCTCGAAAATAACTTGCTATCTTCTAAATGCTTCCATAAGATGCATAAACTGAATAAACAGAAGAGATAAAAAAGCTTCATGCTATTTCCTTATATGAATGCCACTATGATTGCTTTCAGAAAAAAAGGGAAATTGTTTCCCTTGAGAAGTATATTATCATTTCCTTGCATTCCTTGATGCTTTCCTCCCTGCATGTGAAGAGTAGAGAGGTCTCTTCCTGGGCTAGAATGCTTAAAAACTAAAAGACATCTCTGGATAAACTACTTTGTGACCAAAAAGACTTGAAATGGGTCAGATAGAGTATTCTCAAGCTGACATTTGTAGATGATGGTGCCAGCTGTAGAGCACAGATAAAGCAGAAATACATAGGGACAGGGCAGGACTTCTTTACTGCAGTGAAGGTTTAACATTCCCTGGAGGCTGGTTAAGTGGAAGGCAACCAGGCAGCACGTGGTCAGATTTACTGATTTACTCATTATTGTGGTAAGATACCATTACCAAAAAGGAAATTGCCAGCTCAGTACAGGAGAAATGGCTTAGTTTGTTTAAAACTGGTGAGAAACAGAGAAATAATGAAGTGACTACAAGCTCAGGAGGAGAAATGTTGTCAACATTTGACAACAAATGTTTGACAACAAATGTTGTCAACAGACATGAATTGAAAACCCGGTGTAAGGCACTCATTTCAGGTAGTCATGGTTCCAAATATGATGAGGTTAATCTTTGGAAAGAACAAAGAGAAGGGAAATTAAGATAACCATTCTAGCTTGACTGAGTTGAACAGAATGGAGGAATAAAATAATGACCTCAAAACCCCACTACCTTAATGTTGGACAGTGATGAGACAAAAGCCATGCAATTGAGATAAGACATTCAGATGCTACTGAAGATCCTTGATCAACCTAGTTGAAAAAGAAAAGCCCAGAAGGTGGTATTTCAGAAGGCTATCAAATGCCAGTTTGCTTAGTCTGGTTTGAGTGTTAAATGGAAAACAATTCTTACTCTTGGCTCTGGAAACCTTTGCCACTGTGCTAAGGTGGGCAGTGGGAAATGAAGGGGTTGGAATCAGGAGAAGAACAGCAGTTAGCTTCAGTGGAGGCAAGCAGGGTAGGAAAACCAGATGAATTTCTAATCTCTGATCTGATTGAACCTCCATACTGAATACCTCCTGAACAATCCTTCTAAGATCTGTAAATAAGTCTATATTTAGAATATGAAAATGCCGGCAAAGTCATGTTGTTACAATACTGAAGAGCACAAATTGTCATTTATTGACCTCCTTTACCACACTGGAATGAGTGCAGGTCGCCCTTTTAAGATGAACGTGCAGCAATTACCAGACTAATTGACCTTTGCTCTTAAAACTATTACACCTATAGTCACAAAAGGACTTTAATCAAGCAAAATAGTAAAGACCTTAACAAGCTTTCCAGCTCCCTTAATCTTATTGTGAATTTTCTGATACTTGGCACTACATTACAGTATTGGCTGGTGAAC
>NW_010330668.1:13552-14292 GCF_000700745.2 Antrostomus carolinensis
TCACCATTCTGAACAAATAAGCTTTTACCTTGTGTGGGCAAGAAGAAAGTTTAAAACATGATGTTATGGGAATATAGGCTGTTCAAAATCACTGAAGTCAGTTGCTGCTTTCTTAGCTTTCAATTTAAAGTAGTTTGATTTTTTTTCCATCCATTGCTATACTGCCAAATGAGTATTAATGATTGAGAGATCAGAAAAAACTATCCCTCCACATTTTTTTTTCTCTTTTTGGAAATGTGACTTTCAGGATTTTTATGATCTGGCCCATAACCTTTGAAAACTGCTTCATTTTACATCTTATTTAAAGCACAGCCTTTCCATTAGATCACAATCTTTTAGCATTCTAGGAAACTGGTTCAGTGTTGATTTAAAGGTGAATTCAGTTTGCAGCACTACCAAATTTGTTTCCTACTTCAAATGATTTTTCTGTAGTGATTTCACAATAAACTGCTTTTTGAAGTGTTTATGTCTTCTAAATGAGTAAGCCAGTTGAGTTTGATGCAGCTGAACTTCTGAACACCACTCAAGGAGGGATATCTTTCCTTGTTTTTGTTTTTTAATAACTTTTATTTTCTTTTTTTTTTAGAAAGAAGTGATGAGGAAAAAAGTACAAAAAAACTCCAAGTTGCTGGATGATGTTTTTGCTTCTGTTTCAAAAATTACAGTTTCTCCATCCAAAGATGCAGTCCAGAGCGAGGGTCTAATTTCTGCTGATAGATATCCCATTGAAATTCCACTAA
>NW_010330668.1:14333-19936 GCF_000700745.2 Antrostomus carolinensis
GCAAAATCCAGTGACAATTATTCTGTCATTTTTTTGAGAACTGAACCTACAGTTACCTGCAATTCAGGTTGCTATTCTCTAGCTATTTAATCTTTCAGTAAAGACGAAATACAGTTTTTGAAGGAGACCAGAGAACAGAAGGGAAGAACATTCACAGCAGCTCTACAGACAGGGGGGCATTTATGTGGATTGTGAAGAGAAGTAGCTTAAAACCATTGTAAGAATTATGCAGTGGAATAATATGAAAGGCTTCTGGAAATGTTTAACATTGTTGTTATTTCATGTCAGTGCTGTGGGTGGTAATATAATGGATACTGGTACAGTGGTTTTAGCATTAGTGTGCAGAGACATGATAGTGATGTATGGATTTTTTTTTATTTTTTTTTTTCCACCCCCAGTAGTTACAGTTTTCATTCCTGAACAACAGAACTGGTTTTGATAGAGCCTGTATAGATACAATGGTAAATGTTTAATGAAATTTTTTTACATTATGGTTGCAAGAGAAGTATTTAATGGGAAATATATTCTAGAATGTTTTGCTGATGAAACGAGTACTTTTTGTCTGCTTCTGCAAGTGATAGCATATAAATCCCAAAGAACTCAAGTGTTTTATCTCAGTGAGCTTATCAACAGAAAGCATTGTTTCTTAGTGTCAATAGACTTTTCTAATAAGTCTTATTGTCCTGTCAGGGGGATGTACACTAAAGAAGCAATTTAGCAGCCACTGGACCTTTCTTCCAAAGGAGATTTTCCTTTGAAGTTGGAGCTGTAATAACTTCATTTAATTTGGTTTTCTGCTATCACCTTTCTAAGTGGTGTAATGGCCAACATATTTCAGTGCTAAAAACCAAGATCTGGCTTATCAATAGTTACTGCTGAACTTAAAACTTTTTTATGTCTTTGACAATGCACACTGACAAAAAAAGAAGCAGAAAGGAGTTGGTGTTGGCTGCGGAAGCTGGGCCAGCTGCGGCTGAGCTGGCTGGTCCTCATCTGTGGATGTGCAGAAGAGGCTCTGCAGTTGTTGCAAAAGAGCCCTGCTCCTACCTGCACGACTTCTCCCTTTTAATGGCCTGTGAAAGGTTTTGGTTTAGTCAGCTGTCCCATATTTAGACTGAATATTTAAATTCCCATACCAAGTGTGAATAGAGGAAAGAGAAACAGATTCAAGCAGACCTGTCTGTATTCATACCAGAAGTCAGTGGGCCATTCCATTCCTTCATAACGCTACTGTAGAATTTCTATATGACTCTGTGTGTTGTAACATATGTAGCTGTTTTCTTGTGGTTAAAAGATTTTAGTTCCACACGTAACTAGGTCCACTTTCTTGTCTGAGTTAGTAAAGATATCACTTTGCATCCTCTGAAGGAACTGAAAAGATGTAAAACATCCCCATGTGCAATGTAAAGCATATGATCATAGATGTGCACAAGTCTATGGGATCGGATGGAATCCAGCCAAGAGTTCTGAGAGACTTAGTGCTCACAAAGCCACTTGCCATAATTTTTCAGCAGTCCTGGTTAACTGGGGAGGCTCCAGCTGATTGGAAATTAGACAATGTGATGCCCATCTACAAGAAGGGCTGGAAGAAGGATCCAGGAAACTACAAGCCTCTTAGTTTGACTTCAGTGCCAGGGAAGCTGATGGAGCAGATCATCTTGAGTGCCATCATGCAGTACATGTAGGACAACTAAATGATCGGGCCTAGTCAGCATGGGTTTATGAAAGGCAGGCCCTGCTTGACTAGCCTGATCTCCTTCTATAACATGGTCACCTACTTAGCGGATGAAGGAAAGGCTGTGGATGTTGTCTATCTGGACTTTAGTAAAGCCTTTGACACCATTTCCCACAGCATTCTCCTGGAGAAACTGGCTCCTCATGGCTTGGATGGGCATATGCTTTGCTGGGTAAAAAACTGGCTGGATGGCCATGCCCGAAGAGTGGTGGTGAATGGAGCTAAATCCAGTTGGTGGCTGATCCCAAGTGGTATTCCACAGGACTCAGTACTGGGACCACTCCTATTTGACATCTTTATCAATGATCTGGACAAGGAGATCGAGTGCACCCTCAGTAAATTTGCAGATGACACCAAGCTGGGTGGAAGTGTTGATCTGCTTGAAGACAGGGAGGGGTCTGGGCAGACTAGATTGATGGACCAGGACCAGTTGCATGAGTTTCAATAAGGCCAAATGCTGGGTTCTGGCCAAAACAATCCCCATCAGCCCTACAGTCCTGGGGAGGAGTGGCTGGAGAGCTGCTCAGCAGAGAGGGGTGTTGATTGATAGCTGCATGAATATGAGCCAGCAGTGTGCCCAGGTGGCTAAGAAGGCCGATGGCATCCTGACCTGTATCAGGAACAGTGTGGCCAGCAGGACTAGGGAAGTGATCCTCCCCCTGTACTCAGCACTGGTGAGGCCACACCTTGAATACTGTGTTCAGAGGTGCTGGAGCATGTACAGGGAAGGACAATGAATCTGGTGAAGGGTCTAGACCACAGGTCTTATGAGGAGCGGCTGAGAGAATTGGGGTTGTTCAGTCTTGAGAAATGGATGCTGAGGGGAGACCTTATTACTCTCTACAACTACCTGAAAGGAGAGTGTAGAGAGGTGGGGGTCAGTCTCTTCTTCCAAGTAACAAGCAACAGAACAAGAAGAAATGGCCTCAAGTAGCACCAGAGGAATTTTAGGTTGAATATTAGGAAGAAATTCTTTACTGAAAGGGTTATCAGGTATTGGAACAGGTTTCCCAGGGCAGTGGTGGAGTCCCCATCCCTGGAGGTATTTAAGAGGCCTCTAGACATAGTGCTTAGGGACATAGTTTACTCATGGTTTAGTCAGGGTCTTGTCAGTGTTGGGTTAAAGAATGGACTTGATGATCTTATAGGTCTTTTCCAATTGAGATAATTCTGTGATTCTGTGATCATATTCAGCGTTTCTGAGAGCTAAAGTGAAAAACATGCTAACAATCTGTAGTGGCCCAAGGTTTTTCCAAAACAACTGAAAAAAAAATGTTTTTTTTTCCCACCATCTTTAAACACAAGTATATAAAATTTTTACAGATATGTAGTCTGATATTTGATTGTTTAGGAAAAAAAAAAAATAATTCCAAAGCTTCCAGTGGTTTGAAGACCCATTGCCTGAAAATCTATAAATTTTACTTAAAAGCACTTTGGCTTGAGTGATAGTGCTTTTTTCAAATGCATATATATGTATCTGTGTGCGTGTGATATATATGTGTTTTACATGTTGTAATAATATATATCGTATATAAATGTATATATAAATAATTATATATGTAGAAGAAAGATATCTATCTATCTATATATTTTTTTTTAAAGGAGAGGTGGTAGAGATACTATTAGAGGAACGTAGCTGTTGCCACAAAACCTGGGTAAATGATTATTTCTATATGTATATGACTATATGATTTGATGACACAAGAGATTTAAAACCTTACCCTGAGGTCTCAAATATCTGTCCCTCCATTATTGGGTTCTCTGGGTCTGCAAATAGCTCTTCTTAAGGGTAACATATCTCTGTAAGGAACCCACACACCTGGGATAAGCAAAGCTGCTTCACAGAAATGTGATATTGTTACGGTGCTGTGAGCAGTGTAGGCAAGAAGGAAATATAGCCTGTTACAAAGACCCCTCATCCTCGGTGACTTATAATTACCTAAGACCATGGAATAATTTTTCTTCTTCTTAAAGAAAAACAAGAGGAAGAATGAGTTTTCATTCTGCTAACACAGTGTCTTTTTTATTTCTAGATTCTCTTTTGGGAAAGGATATCCTGGCAGAATAACTGATTGATCAGAGTGAGTGTTTAAACCCCTAGAAAAATAGCATGTCCCTCATGAAAAATTCTGACCAGAGAAATGTTGAGCCACATCAGTAAGTTGAGAACATGATCAATCCAAGGGTTAGACAATGTGAAAACATGTACAAACTTTGTGTTAACCTTCCATGTCTGTGTAGGACAGGTAATAAGCCCTTTACCCTCCTGTCAGACTTAAGAGGGACTCATTCTCTCCACTGCTTCCACTCTAGTTAAATGTGGATATTATGTAAACCACAACACAAGCTTTTTACGAATTCAGAAAATGTTGGCTTCATTTTTCTTGTCGGGCTACAAAACTGGACCATGACAGATGAGTTTGAGCATTTGCTGATCATTCATCTACAAAATGTAATAGTTTGATTCTTTCACTTATGGCTATTTACAGAAATGAAAGTTAATTAATTGAAGCATTGGTGCTCAGCAAATTCTTTTTATTTTTTACCCTTTATCCAGATTTCATTGTATCCTAAGAAAAATCTTTAATAACATGATACAAATGAAGGATCATAGATGCCATTTCCTATCAAAAGGGCACATTTATTTAGCCTTAATATAAAACTAATAACACTGGCTAAATGTACCCATACAAATATACTGTAAGTCACTCAAGAATGCAACCATCTGGTTTGTTGCTATTCAGGCAGCACCTAAATAGTTCAAATTAATCAAATCCCCTAGAATCAAATGGAGCACTCACAGCTCTGCGAAGCTAGTGCAAAATTTAATTTGTGCTAATCTGTTTTAGAGAGTTGAAGCACAAAATATCCTAAAATATTAGCATCTTGCCTGTTGGGGAGTTCAGTTCTCTCCTTTTTTCTTCATCTTGTTTTCTCTATGTCTTATAGATGTGAACATATTTAACAAAATGTGATTTTAAATTTATTGTTTGGAAAAGTCCTTAAAAAAATGGTACCCTTTAACACTGTTCCATTAAGGGACAACAATGTTGCCGGAATTTCAGAAAAGCAAATTATTTACTCACAAAGGTGAACGTAAGCAACCCTTCTTTAGCATTGTATAGGAATGAAATCCAAAAACTAAAGTCAGATAATAAACAGAAGATCCAAGGCATAGCAGTAGAAGTTGAAATCAAGACAAATACAAGTGTCAACTTTAGGGATAAATTTAGCTCTAGATGATTTCTTTCTCAGGTTCCTTTGACCTGAAATGGGATGTTATATACCCAACACTCCAACAAGCATACTGCTTCCCATGTAATATTGGAGGCACAGTATTGGTTAAAGGAAGCAGAGCAATGCCACTTCTGCACACATTCAAATCCGTATACAAATTTTATTTGAATACTCAGTTCCAAGATGATTGGCTAACAGTCATTGTCAATACTTTGGCTTTAATAAAGTAGGGATTCTCTATTAAGATTTTTTTTTATTTTTTAGTTCATAGGTGAAGTAATTGCATATTTTAATAGACTGAAATGTAGCAAGTGCAAGTTATTTCTTATTCCCATGAGAAGCAAGGGCCTGTATAGCTTAGTTTAGATACATAAGATACACAGGAAAAGAGAACAGGTGTTTTATGAATGGTAGCAGAGGCTGTCATGATCTGTTTGATAGTCCCAGGCTAGGGAGTGGTGTTGATATTAATGCAGACTCCTTCACTTGCAGAGTGATGCTCCAAAAGGCCTTTGTGGTAGGAAAGTCAGGTCAGTGTAAATACTGATAGACACAGGTTACCACACGTCTTGACAACCAAGAGGAAATTGAAGGACTAGTGTGATCAGACATGCCTTCCCTAATGCAAACA
>NW_010330668.1:19966-26399 GCF_000700745.2 Antrostomus carolinensis
CAAGTCATCTATCACCAGAAATGCCCTTTGGCCTCCTGCATGAAGCAAAAAGTCTGGTTTTTTTTGTAGTTCATGATGATCAGTGCAGGAAAATAATCTGAAGTCTGAAGCTCCGTCAAGTTATTTGAAATGTTATGAGCAATATTCTCTATTGAGTAACACTACTTGGCTGGAAAATGTGTCCCATCCTTTGTGGTGAGGGAAGGATTTCAACAGTCTTCTGCAGAGGAGGGTAGGTTCTGCCTCACTTGCAAGGAGCAACGTGGAAGAAGGGAAACAAAGCACGAAGCACATTTAAAAATGTGACGTACCAGGAGAGGAGTCTGGGATCATGGGCTGATACTTAACAAGAAATAGAAATTAGAAAAGAAATGGGCTGTGAGAGGCCATGCCAGTGAAGAGAAAGGATAAGGGGGATCAGTAGAGAAATGACCAAAGAGAAGTGACTTAGCTGAAGTAAAACTCTTTGCAGTAGTGCAAAGTACCTTTAAGGGAGGAAAGACTGTCTCTAACAAGGGAAGAAATAATAATACTGCTTGAGGAGAACTTAGACAGATGTTTTAGCTGTGTGGAAAGAATGAATAAGAAAGGCTGGACAACTTAGAACATAAATATAGGATTTGTAGTGTGATCATGGTGGCTTAGAAAGATTATGGCATAAAATGAAAGTCTGTGATGAGAATTGTGGTATCTTTCTGCTTCTACAAGTTTTATAAGATGAAGGTGTTGATTCACCCCAAGCCACAATGAAACTTTTTTATGTGTAACTGCAGTGGTCTTCCCACCTGCCGCCTCAAGCATGTAAAGTCACGAGAATAAATCTAATCATCTGTGTGAGCTATCTGGCCTGACAAGTTTTGCTTGAACATGTCAGTTATTTATTTCTTGTTTCACTTTTACATATTAATAGTTATCAAAGGCAATTACAAGATGTTTACAAAGAAAGATTCTCAAATGCCACTGTATCACCAGAGACTGGAACTAAAGTCTAAGGGCACGTTGGTGGGTTTTTGGGTTTTTTTTTGGTTGGGTATTTGTTTGTTTGTTTGTTTGTTTGTTTTCCTAAAAATGCACAAGCCAAACCGTCAGCTGCTATATATCAGCTTAGGCCCCTGGAAGCAGTTTTACACCAAAGAAGATTCTGGCTCACCTGCCCTGCAGTTTGGTTGTTTCTAACCTGTTTTCATTCAAGTGTGTGCTTCTCAGAGGATAAGCGCTGAGCTGTAGTTCTTAAGGGCTGCAATCTCTTAAAATATAAAATAAATATCAGGCTTTGGGCTAAACTTTTTTTTTTTTTTTTTTTTTTTTTTTTTTTTTTTTTTGCCAGCGGCATAATGTTTGGGCTTGAAGTGTTATCATCCAAGGAATTTTTATCTTGAAAAACTTTTCATGCTCTTTGGCACTGAACATCAACGCGAGATCCTGAAAGTACTGAATAATCTGTAAAAAATGAGAACTAAAAAGTAACAAGGATTCAAACCTTTCCCTAAGCATTACTTTGAGCAAAGGCAGTGTCAGGTTTTGCCTATCTGTCATTAGAACCTGCTAATATGAGACTTTCATACAGCTGAGGCATGACTGTATACTTTATCTGGCTCCATTTGTAATATTGAAAATCTGTGTAAGCAGAAATCATTTGTTATTTTCTGTGTTGTCATTAGACTCCTCATTATGGGACCAGAAGTGACCACTGCAGATAATGTTACAAAACTGTTTCTATTCTAACATTTCAAATTTACTTGCTCAGAATTGGGAAACTTTATGCCCTTTATGCTAGAGTTTTCATGCTTTAGCACTGCTGGAAATTTATTTATTTATTTTATTTTACTTGGAAATGAAGAAAGAAAGATCAATGGTTTTGGAGAAGAGTAAAAGAAATACATGTTCATTGTACACATACCTCTGAATATCACAGGTACCCTGAACCTGTCAGACTTAATTCTCCAATAATTTGTTTCGAAAAAATGTTCATTCCCCTGACTCATTCTATTTCTCTACTTATTGCTGACTTCCTCCTCCAGCTTTCTGTGGCCTGCACAATGACTATAATTAACCAACTCCATAGCTCCAGCCTTTGAAAAACCTTTGAGGATGACCTTTTAGGCCATGCTGCTGGGCTCTGTGACAAGGTGGTCAGGGCATGTGTCTTCTGAGATAAGACTTCTCCTCGATGCATTCATAGGCTGAAAAAATCTTTCTATATAGAAGTTTTCCAGTTAGCGATGTAAATCTGTTCTATTACCATATTTCTATGCATATATTACATATTGCATCTGAACCACTCTCATTTTGAAGTACTACTTCCTCTTGAAGTATCCTGAGATAACACACACCCAAGATGTCCTCCATTAAATCAGAGGAATGGATATAGGAGAGATGAAGACATGTACAGGACTGTAGCACAGGAAAGCCTACTTGGACAGCGGGTTAGCTATAGGAAAACAGAGACAGGGTGTTTGTGGGAAAGAAAAGACTCTTGAGGTAATGTTTGTGTTTTGAAAATGAAAATACAGTGGAAGCAGAAATACAACGTTACTGCTGAATCACAGATTGGTAATAATACAGGTAATTTTGAAGACTTATGTGAAAATGAAGGAGAAGACAATTTTTAGGCAAGTACAATGGTGTCTTCAAAGTAGCTTGGTCCCTTCACCTTTTACTAGTCTTTTTCTATGGTGCAAGCATATCTATAAAACCATTTTCAGTCACTAGATAATTTAAATCAAATCAGGAATTTCCAACAAATATTCACACTGGATAAAGCACATCAAAAAGGACAAATAAAACAAGGCTAGCTTTCGAGTATGGCAAGCATAGTTTATTTCTAGTACTGCCAATAAAATGCCTCCTGTCAGAGGAAAAAGGATAAAAGCAAACTGAGTCTGGATTATTCTGAGCTTTTTAGCTATTTTTCAGAATTTTATGTCCTTAAAATAATGAGTCATCTTATTTTAGTGGTTTGGCTCATGAAAAATAATGGTTCAAATTAAGTTTCCTAATTATGCATTTAAATGGAAGAAGATTGTAATTTAAATTCTCATTGACTGCTAACAACTTATTTAACAAGGATAACCAGAGTTCAGTGGTGTATATGACATAGCTGTTGCATGATTTGAGACCCTGTGGGGTGACTGTCCAAGTGTTTTGCTTTGAGAGTAACCAAAAAGTTCAAATTCACTGATATTGTATGAAAATTTTAAGGTGTTTTAGGGATTGAAAAATTGTCAGATATCTTGTAAAAGTTCTTTCTTACTATGTATTATATTGAAGTCTGTAGTCCTTCTGTCACTGTCATACCTGAGCATCTTCCAGAACTACATTAATGACTTGTTGAACATCTGCTGTGTGTGATTTTCTTTCCTGTTCCTACTGGTGTTTAGATGGAAAGTAAAGAGTAAATCCTACCTTTTAGTTCTCTCCAGGTTCTTATAATGTCGCAATCAATATTGTAGCTGAAGGCCTTAAAGGCTGGAGTTAGAGGACAGTGGCTTGATATTTCAGGCTATTCTCAGTTTATTTTTGGTGGGATTCATGTGGTGCAAGCCCTACTAATGAGGCAGCTGTGTGCTGGCTCAAGATTTGTCCAGCCATCAGACACTGTAAGGTGCCTTTGCTGTGAGAAACTGCAGTGTTAGGTAGGAACTATGCCTTGATGTTTGACCCAACCTTCAGGCTAGCAGTAGGCTGTCTAGCTGAGTTGTATATTCAGGAGACAGTTGGTTTGAGTAGTTTGAGTGAATTTTTAATGTCACTTCTTATCTCCAGATGTAAAAAACTTTGTACTCATACCATGTTCTTTTGATTAAAATTTTGGATATGCCATGTTGGATCTTGAAAAGCTCTTAGTGAAGGAGCTTAAACTTCCTTTCTAAGAGATGGGAATGGAAAGAATATATTTTCTTTGTATTTCTTGATCTTTATTGCTGGTACATTAGTTCCTGTTATGAACCAGATGGCCTTAAGGACTGCTCTGATTTGTAGCCATAATAGCTAACCCCAAAGGATCTTTGAAAGGTGGAGTGTTCACTTGTGCCAGTCAGTGGTTACAAATATTTAAAAGACAGTAAGGCCACACCTGGCCAGCTGTTCCCACACAGAACCAGCCGTGGAATCTCTTGTGCTTGGGAAGTCCTTACCGTCTAATTAGGACAGGTTTAAAAGGAGCATTGAAAGAATCACCTAGCTCCCAGGACCTAGCATTTGTGGGTATTCAGAGAGATAGAAGTAAATCAAGTCTCTGAGAAAACCAAACTGATTAAAGACTTGGAAAACTCTGTGTTTTGCCTCAGAAGATTCTGTTTAAGGTATTAGCTTTCTCTGCTGCCTATCATTAGCCTTTCTAGAAGAGATTGGAATGAATACCTGTATAATCCAAGTGATAAACTGTCAATCTTTGCTATCTGTGGTACTCTTTGGGAGTATATTACAGGCTAGGCTTCATCTACTTCATGAGTTAAAAAGAAGTAAACTATTGGGGTCTGGTTTGTTTATTTTATTCTTTGTATGGTTGTAACATTTTTGTGGGTAGTACTGAACTGCTATTTCTTACATTTCTACTACATATACAAGATACTTTTGAAGCATATCCAGAAGATTTTGTGAAGAATTCTTAAAACACATTTGTCAATGAAAGTTTCAAGGCAAGTCAACTTTTGATGGCAAAAGTCAATCAGGCAGGTGATGATCATAATAGGATCACAGAATAATTCAGGTTTGTAGGGACCTCAGGAGGCCTGTAGTCCAACCTGTTGCTCAAAGCAGGGCCAGCTATGTGATCAGATCAGATTATTCACTCTGCTTATATACATATGTTCATGAAAACAGCTTGGATAAGGTTAAAGATTTTTTTTAGTTTTTAGAAATGATGGATTTACTGCAAAAGGAGGAATATTTAATAAGATTTCATGGGAATCTGTGACCTAACTTGAAAATTTGTGTGTCTGACATTTAGTTAGTTCTTGGTATGGAGAGTCAAGTGCTGTTCTTGGAATGAAGCGTGTATTTTATTAATTAAGCCCTGATGTATGGGAAAGAATTTAACACTTAATATTGGCAGAGTTTTGACATCTGAAAGAAAATAATTGTTTTGAAGTGACCAGTGTAGAAGCAGAGTCTGTTAGAATGGGTAAATATGATGCTAGTAATAATTCTGGTGAAAGACTTGACGTCATGTGTATATCATTAAATTAGAAAAAAACATTGTAAAATTGAAATCTAGTCTGTTAGAAGTTTGAAAAGAATTTCAGTCTTTCTGGCTCCAAAACATTCTAGAAAGTTTTTTGCTCCTGAAATATTTTTGTCCTCCACACTGCTGTGTGAAAAATCCCCTACCTCAGATCACTGAGGTTAGCACCTGACTAAGAGTGGAGTGAAGCACTCCTGCAGCATATGAGTTAAAGAAAGCAGGAAGCAATTCAAACTGTTAACTATGCGGGGTGCTGGACATGGCATCCCTAGGCAGTTAATGGAGAGAGATGGGTGGGATGTTACCTAAGTTGACTGGAATTAAGTTTGCTGCCTATAATAGATGATGTGAACATAGCTCCAATTTCCAGTGCAAGCCACTGTCTAGCAACCCCGGTGGTAGAATGCTTAAATTGCTGTTGTGCTCTTGAAGTTAACCCTCAACAACATGATGGCAGAATTACAAGTGATTTTCTGTGCCAGATGGGACCTAACAGAACATATAATTGAAACAGTGAGACCACCTGGATACACAAAGCTGTCAACTATAAAAAAGGCTACTCCTAATAGTTGCTGGTATAAACAGACCGAACAATTTTTACAGGCAGCATGGAAAGTTTTGTTCCTTTAAAACCTGTGTAAATTCCAGTAGTGGTTGTAGATTAATGCTTCATCTGGAAAGTTGATTTAGTGGGTTCCTGGTGTAACTTTTGGTTCTCTATTTACCCAAACACCCCCCAGTCACCATGACATAGTTTTCATTTTCTCTTGTGATTTGAAGAAGTTATGCATAATCCACCTCTTATTCATAATCCAGTCCTCTGAGTTACCAAATACTTTTGTTTCCCATTCATTTCATATTTTACAGGACCCTAAAAGTTGATGTAAAGGAAATACATTTTGGAACACCTATGTAGGTATTATGATCTCTTTTTTTAAAGTAGATAAATTGGGCCCATAAGGCTTATTGTGATTAAAAGCTTCACTGCTTATGGTGAAATACTAGAGCTACCCATATTGCTGTTATTAGCATATAAATGTTCTTATCTGCCAGAGCTGGACATAATAATGAAATATGCCATCATTCTAGGATGAAGTTGGGAGCTGCCTGGGGTCCCATAACATTATGAGAATGAAATAGCAATACTATTGTCATGGTTGAAGAAGCACATTCATTACCAGCCCTTCTTTTTTGAAACCAGTAATTTTATGGGGGGAAAAAAAAGCTTACCTGTTAGGTAAAATTTCT
>NW_010330669.1:0-2335 GCF_000700745.2 Antrostomus carolinensis
GCTTTTCCAATCCAGGCAATGCTGGGATCCTTTGATTTAAGACATATGAATTTAGTTGGATTTTTATAGTTTGTAGGTGTTGTAACAGAAACAATTTAAGCCACCCCAGGAAATGTGTGACCCCACAACAATAAAAACCAATCTCAGATGATGCTGATCTGATGAGGTGGAAGTGGTATGAAAATTGCAAAATAAAATAAAAAAAAAAATAATAAAATCTTGCAGCTCTGTGTGATATGGAATAGCTTCTGGGAAAGAGCCAAAGAGGACAATTAATGCAAATATTCCAAATTTGTGTGGTAATGGGTTCTTTGTGGAGCTCTGAAGGAGGAAGTGTGGTAAGTAAGAGTTTCATTGAATAATGATGCAGTGTCCTTAGGGAAGAGCTGGGAATCCTGCTGTTAATCTGGAAATCCATACCCATAATAGTAACTGCTGTTGATAAGAGGAATAATCTTGTCTTGTTTCCATTTCCACATTGCCTTATTCTGTGATCAAAGAATGGTTTGGGTTGGAAAGGACCTTAAAGCTCATCCAGTTCCAACCCCCCTGCCAGCAGCAGGGACACCTTCCACTAGACCAGGTTGCTCAAAGCCTCATCCAACCTGGCCTTCAACACTTCCAGGGAGGAGCAGCCACAGCTTCTCTGGGCATTATAGTCACTGAGTTGTGTTTTTGTTGTAGCTTGTTGTCAGTCTGAGGATAATCTGAATTTTTAAACTCTCTTCCCACCTTTTCCTGCATTTTCTGGCACGGGAAGAGTCCTGCTGAGCAAGGAGTAGGTTTTCTGATCCAGCTGGCTCCTACACCTGTGTTTCTAAACAGGCATTTTAAGGGCAATGTGAGTCTCAAGCTGTCTGGGGCATCCTAGAGAAACTGATTGACATTGAAAGTATAGAACACGTATAGACTGCAAGATACTGGACCTTGAATTGGTTCTCTAGGCAGTTCCCAGTAACAGGGTACTTATGACTTACTCAGTTATCTCTTTAGCAGCACTGTGTCGTGATTTGGAAGGTAGTCCTCATAGTTATTAAAAAAAATCTCATATAATAACTAAAGAATAAATATTTTCTTGTTCTGTAAGGTAAGTTGGTTTCAGAGGTCTGGCTTCATAAACATTTGTACTGTAGTTATCAAATGGTACATACACCAGAAAGAGTCACTAGCAGGACCAAAATGATGATCTTGAGAGTTGGGGCTGTTCAGCCTGGAGAAGAGAAGGCTCCGGGGAGATCTTATAGTGGCCTCCCAGTACCTGAAGGGGCTCCAGGAAGGTGGGGAGGGACTTTGGCCAAGGGCAGGGAGTGAGAGAACAAGGGGTGATGGCTTGAAAGTGTCAGAGGGGAGATGGAGATGAGATGTGAGGAAGAAATTGTCTGGGGTGAGGGGGGTGAGCCAGTGTCCCAGGTTGGCCAGAGAAGCTGTGGCTGCTCCTCCCTGGAAGTGTTCTCGGCCAGGCTGGATGAGGCTTTGAGCAACCTGGTCTAGTGGAAGGTGTCCCTGCTGCTGGCAGGGGGGTTGGGACTGGAGGAGCTTGAAGGTCCCTTCCCACCCAAACCAGTCTGGGACTCTGTGATCTCTTAAATATTTTTTAGAAAAGGTTATGATGTTTTTCTAACTTTTTAAGTGCATTTCTTAAAGTCTGACTCCCAGCTGCTGGGAGACTGTTCACACCGAGTATGGCCAAAGGTTGATCTGTCCCAGTGTGTGTTCAGCATTGTCTGACTGCAGGTCTCTGGGAGAGGCAGGAAGAAGTGGGTAACTGTGTGTGATACATTCGTTGAATATTGTCCCAACCTCAGATGTGAGGTTGGTGACTTCCTGAAACAGGGGAATTGAACAACCAGCAGTGCTAGGTTTTTATATATTTTTTTCTTTGCCACTGCTTGTCCAGCATCAGGAATTCCTCCTTTGCAGTTTTAAGTTATCTTTTCATTTCAGCTGATGTTCTGTAATTCATAGATTGTAAGAGACAGTGAAAATCCTTCCTTGTTCACCTGCTCCTGTGCTATTTATGCTCTAGGATGTCTCCCCACTGTCATCTCCAGTCCAGACTGAGTATAAAAGCTGCTTTGTACTTTTCATAGAACCATGGACTGGTTTGGGTTGGAAGGGACCTTTCAATGCCATCTAGTCCAGACCCCCTGCAGTGAGCAGGGACATCTTCAACCACATCAGGTTGCTCAGAGCCCCATCCAGCCTGACCTTGAATATTTCCAGGGATGGGACATCTACCACCTCTCTGGGCAACTTGTGCCAGTGTTTCACCATCTTCCTTGAGTTTTCCTCCTTATACGTAGCCTAAATCTCCCTCTTTTAACTTAAAACCATC
>NW_010330670.1:0-32560 GCF_000700745.2 Antrostomus carolinensis
TTCATCACCATTAAGAAATTATGTTTGTTTATAAATAATGAGAGTTTCTAAAAGAGGAGTGTTTCGTATGAACAATGTTTATTGATGTCTAAGTGAATAACATTCAAACTTTGCATATATTGGCATATGCATAAATCTGCCACAAAATTAGGTGTTGGTTAGGAAGAGCTGTTGGTGAGGTGGTGTGATTGAAATGATTCCAGTACTAGGTTCTGGTTTAGGAATCTGGCACCATCTCTTTTCCTGTATGACTTTTATTTATGAATTTAATTGTATGCAATCTGGAAAATCTGGAAAAACACTTAAAAAATGCAGTTTTGAGAGAATAAGAAATGTAATTTGTCCATAAACACAGAGATTGCTTGGAAGCATAGAGGGAGGAAGTTTGAAGTGTTAGCATCTTTGAAAGGAATTACAGCTGCGTAAGGAAACAGTGATTCTCCAATTCCACTATTTATTCTGTGCAAAAAAAGTTAAAAATGATATAAAATGTATAATCTTAATTTCATTCTGGAATGTAGACATTAGTAAAACCTGACTTGTCAACAGTTTATACTGTCTTATACAATACAGATGCAAGATTACAAAGAAACTTTTTGATAGAGGTATTTCTCAATAACCCCAAGCTCAGACTGAAATCTTGCTAAGATTTGGTGCCCTTCCATAGTTTGTGTAGGGCAGCTTTAGTTTCCACTTTGAATTTTCTTGTATTTTTTCTTTTCTTAAAAAGATCTGTAAAGTACATGTTTGTTGAAACATAAATGATAAAAAATATTGCAATTTCTTGACATATCTGAAAGGTAAAAAACAAGAGTCATCTTGTATTTAGCTTAGTGTAATGTCATTTTCACATAAATTGTGAGTGTGATGTGACAGATCAGAAAAGTAGGAACATTTTTATATGAGTTATTTGTAACTTTTTGGGTGGAGGGGAGCAATAGGAGACATGCTTCTTGTTTCCTTTTATAATTTCCAGTTTTTCTTTTAAACAATAACACTGGTTCTGATGACTTTTCTATTTAATTTCTATAAGGAGATTGTATGTGTTTCCATAGAATCATAGAATGGTTTGGATTGGAAGGGACCTTAAAGCTCATCCAGTTCCAACCCCCCTGCCATCAGCAGGGACACCTTCCACTAGACCAGGTTGCTCAAAGCCTCATCCAACCTGGCCTTCAACACTTCCAGGGAGGAGCAGCCACAACTTCCTTGGGCAACCTGTTCCAGTGTCTGACCACCCTCACAGTGAAGAATTTCTTCCTAATATCTAATCTAAACCTCCCCTCTTCCAGCTTAAACCCATTTCCCCTTGTTTTGTCATTAGTTGCCCATAGATCTTATCTTTTGCCCATAGATCTTATATTTTTAAATATCTGTCCTCCATCCACATAAATCAGTTACTTTCTCTCTATCTTTTTGATGAACTATTATTTTTTTGAACTAACTACAAGGAATACAACATTATTTGGTGGTTGAACGCAGTGTTTATCCTTTGGACTTGATACTTCTCTTTGGTGTGAAAAAACCCCAAACCAAGAACCCTGAAAGCAAACAAAGCAGTAACACAGAATTGTTTTTATTATTACTATTTCTCCTGGCATTTCTGCATTTCTGCCTTAAAATCTAAAGGAAATAAATTAATGAGTTTATTCCTACCCTTATAGTTCATATGTGCAGTCCCCACTTTTTTTTCCCCCCACATGACAGACTTCACGAAGGCGCCTGTTAAGATGAGTTCTGAGGGATTATTTCAGTTGCACTTTAATTCATCTCCAGGATCCTCTGGGAAGTTGTTTGCTGGGAAAAAAACCCCAGTGCCCCAAACCCCATTTCATTCCATAATTGTGAGGTTTCCTCTTATATTAAAGTCTTGCTCTAGGGTGTAAAAGTTCAGCGTCTGGAGAATAGATGTTACCTTGGTTTTATGGGGGATTTTTTGTTTGTTTGGGGTTTTTTTTTAAGTTGTTAGGCTCATATAGGCTAGGTAATTTTTTTTAAGATATTCTGTTGGACTTAGTGTGATTGTAAAAGTTTCCCTACTTCCACTACAAGGTAAAAATGTAGAACTGTGACAGTCAATCTGAGATGGTTCTTTGTATATTTGGAAACCCATTTTAACCAGATTCTTTAGAGATATTTCAAGTTTACAATAAAGAATGACAACTACAGCAATTCTTTCAATGAAAATTTAATTCTCAGGTAACTTTTATTTTAGTTTAAACCATCCAAAGAAAAAAAGTTGTTTTTTTTTTCTTCCCCTTGGTGTGAAGTTTGACAATGAAATTGTGTGCCTCTATATTTATGTACTTAGATGATATTGTTAGGAAAAGAAAATGATGTATTATTGGAGTAATGTAGATAAATGAATAAAATATCTAAGCTGATGTTTAATTTTTCTCTATGAACAATTTTAGGAGGTAGAGTAGGGACATTCTTGCTAGGGATTACTTTTGCAAGAGGGAGAGCAGGAGAACTACTTATGGACTGAAATAATGAGGTGCTTGGAAGTCTGATCTGTCTCCCTTTGCATCTCTTACATTTCTTTAGCTGCAACTTCCTAAAAATAAATTAAATAGCAAGGTTAGTGCCTTTATTGCATGGATTTGTGCCCAAGTTGCCTTTTCAGTTGTACCAAAATATCTGTTTAATATTTTCAGTAGGATTGGAAAGGCTTTGGCTATTAATTTTGTTTGGGAAAGGAAAAAACTTCACCGTTTATTTTAATATGAAAGAAAAAAAAGGAGTAGCAAGAGAAACCCTGTCAGTTCTGGCCTGAAGTGACAGTGGGCTTTCACTCACCATCCCTTTGAAACCAAAACGTGTCTGTTTCAGGAGCCTGATGTTTCTAAAAAGACAGAATTTCACAGAATTTCTTCACAAACATAAGCAACTCCTGACCAGCTGCGGGAAGCCGACACTGGCAGCAGGAGCAGCAGTTGGTGTGTGCTCAGAGGAGTCCAAGGCTCACGAGGCCCCTGCTGCTGTCTGAGGGGCTTCTGGGCCCCCAGCCCCTTGTGCTGTGTGTGGGGAGAGCTGGAGGTCTGCAGGGAACTGGAAGGGCTGATGAGGAGGCAGCGCTCTCAGGTTGGCAGAGCCATGATGGGAGAGACCAGGCAAGGGCTGTGCTCTGCAGCAGCAGGAACCAGCTCCCGTGGCAGGATGGTGCCTGGCTCTCTCCAGCTCCCTGAAAGGAGGGTGGAGAGAGGTGGGGGTGGGTATCTTCAACCAAGGAACGAGTGACAGGACAAGAGGAAATGGCCTCAAGTTGCACCAAGGGCAGTTGAGATTGGATGTGAGGAAGAATTTCTTTGCTGAAAGGGTTCTGAGGCATTGGAAGGGGTTGCCCAGGGCAGTGGTGGAGTCCCCATCCCTGGAGGGATTGAAGAGTCATGTAGACACAGTGCTGAGGGACATGGGTTAGTGGGGGACTTGTCAGTGTTGGGTTCATGATGGGACTGGATGAGCTTAAAGGTCTTTTGCAGTTGAGACAATTCTGTGATTCTGTGGCTGCACCCCTGCCTGCTGGGTACAGGAGGGTGGAAGCTCCACCTGTGCAAGGTGTGCTCTGGTGGGGTCACTCAGGCAGTGGGGGCAGGAGGAAGTGAGCAGGTTGTGCTGTATTAGGGAAAATGAACAGGAAATAGAGTATGATTTGAGACTTGACAAGAAGAAGCACTAGGGCCCCATGACACTGACCTCCAGAGACTACCAGAGAGCTTCAACAGCAAACTGGCAGCACCTTGGAGCAGGAGGTGCTGTGGTCTCTGGTGACCCATAGGAGCAGGATATCACTTCACTCCCCTTCCTCACATCTACCAACCAGCAAGAGATACAAACCTTGGCAGAGGACAAAACCCACGAGTGAAATTCACAGGGAGAAGCTGCACCAGCAGCACATCATGAAACCCGCAGAAGGTCACGGTGAGGGCTAGTAGAGGCTGAGAGGCACTGGTGCACCCTTCTGCTGGCCTGGTGTACAGTCAAGAGAGGTTTGCTGCTTGCCAGGAGCCAAGATCTGGGATGTCACAGAGAGACAACTGCCACAGCTAGTTAAAAGCACAGACGACTGTCCCTTATTTATTTTTCATGCGGGCGTCAGTGTCATGGTAAAGCAAAACTTGGGCAAGATCAAGAAGGACTTCAGAGCCCTGGAGGTACAAGTCAAGTGTACAGGTGCCCAAGTGATCTCCTTTGTCTTGGCAGTCAGAGATGGGGTGCAGGCAGAAGTTGCTGCATCATGCAGATCAATACCTGGCTTTGTGGATGGTGTTGTCACCAGGGCTTTGGTTTCTACGATCATGGGATGGCCTTCACAAATGCAGCCTGTTGAGGAGAGGTAGGATCCACCTACCAAGAAGAGACAGGAGAATCTTCGCTAGCGATTGGCTGACTTTGTGAATTGAAACTAACGAACTTGGGGTGGTGGTGTCCAAAACTGTGACAGTTACATGTTCATAAGCAACAGAGTAGATGAGTGCGTCTCTTGAGAGTTGTTAGGAATGCTCCTCATAGTAACCCTCTCCAAAGGCAAGAGCCCTAAGTTCAGCCACCTCGAGTGTATATCTACCAATGCAAGTAGTCTGGGGAACAAAAGGGAGGAACTGGAGCTCTGCCCAGTCTGAGAGTTATGATGTCATAGGAACTACAGAAATGTGGGAATACACACGTGACTGGAAGACCACAATGGATGGCTGCAAACTCTTTTAGAATGATAGGAAATGGGGAAATGGGTTTAAGCTGAAAGAGGGGAGGTTTAGATTAGATATTAGGAAGTTCTTCACTGTGAGGGTGGTGAGACACTGGAACAGGTTGCCCAAGGAAGTTGTGGATGCCCCCTCCCTGAAGTGTTGAAGGCCAGGCTGGATGAGGCTTTGAGCAACCTGGTCTAGTGGAAGGTGTCCCTGCTGATGGCAGGGGGGTTGGAACTGGATGATCTTTAAGGTCCCTTCCAACCCAAACCATTCTATGATTCTATGATAGGAAGGGAAGAAGAGGGGATGGGGTGGACTTGTACTTCATGTGAAAGAGAAATTTGAATGTATGAATGTATGGAGCTGAGCTGTGGAGTCATGAAAGTTCTGTTGAATGCCTTTGGGTCAAGATTAGAGGGGTCATCACCAAGGGACATCTTATATCAGATATCTGTTACCAACCTTCCAGTCAGGATGACAAGGCTGATGAAACCTTATTTGGGCTGCTTAAGGAAGTGTCAGGCCAACAGAACGTGCTCTTCACAGGTGACTTCAATGACATGAACATCTGTTGGGAAAGCAATGCAGCAGTGCAGAAGTTGTCAATGCATTGAGGACTGCTTCCTGCTACATCCTGGATGTTAGGAAAAGGTTCTTCAGGCAGAGGGTGGTGGAGCCCTGGAACAGGCTCCCCAGGGAGGTGGTCATGGCACCAAGCCTGACAAGATTCCAGCAGCATTTGGCCAACATGTGGCCTCAGACACATGGTCTGAATGTTGGGATTGTCCTGTGCAGGGACAGGAGTTGGACTCGATGATCCCCCCTCCCTGGAAGTCTTCAAGGCCAGGTTGGATGAGGCTTTGAGCAACCTGGTCTAGTGGAAGGTGTCCCTGCTGATGGCAGGGGAGGTTGGAACTGGATGATCTTTAAGGTCCCTTCCAACCCAAACCAGTTTGTGATTCTATGATCCTTGTGGGTCCCTTCCAACTCACAGCATTCTTTGGGTCTATGTTGAACCTGCCGACTAGGAACAATGCAGGGCTAGATTTAATGTCTAGAACCCAAGAGGACTTGCTTGGCACCATAATTACCAGTGGTAGCCTTGGATACAGTGATGAGAATGTTGTGGAGTTTAAGATCCTGCTGATCACACTGAAGAGCAGGAGCAGAACAAAGATCCTGGATTTTAGAAGAGCCAAATTCAATGTGCTCTGAGCCCAGATGTGAGGGGTTCTATGGGAAGAATCCATGGATGGTGAAGGAGCTTGTGAGTCCTGTTGGTTATTCAAGAACAGCTTCCTGGAAGCACAGAGCCGCTCCCTTCCCTACTGATGGAAAGGAAGGAGATGGAACAAGAGGCCACCCTGGCTTAATGATGATCTTTTGGGTGTAGTTAAAAGCAAAAAAGATGCATGGCAGCTATGGAAGGGCAACCAGATAACCACTGAGGACTATGAAAACCTTGCTTTGGAGGTTTTCAAGACACAACTGGAGAAAGTGCTGAGAAGCTGAACACGAGCAGACAATGTGCGCTTGCAGCCCAGAAGGCCAATAACCATGTCCTGGGCTGCATCAAGAGCAGCGTGGCCAGCAGGTCGAGGGAGGTGATTCTGCCCCTCTGCTCCGCTCTTGTAAGGCCCCACCTGGAGTACTGTGTCCAGTTCTGGAGCCCCCAACATAAGAAAGACATGGACCAGTTAGAACTAGTCCAGAGAAGGGCCACGAGGGTGATCTGAGGGCTGGAGCACCTCTCCTGTGAGGACAGGCTGAGAGAGTTGGGGCTGTTCAGCCTGGAAAAGGGAAGGCTCCAGGGAGATCTTATAGCGGCCTCCCAGTACCTGAAGGGGCTACAAGAAAGCTGGGGAGGGACTTTTCATAAGGGCAGTTAATGACAAAACAAGGGGAAATGGGTTTAAGCTGAAAGAGGGGAGGTTTAGATTAGATATTAGGAAGAAGTTCTTTCCTGTGAGGGTGGTCAGACACTGGAACAGGTTGCCCAAGGAAGTTGTGGATGCCCCCTCCCTGGAAGTGTTGAAGGCCAGGCTGGATGAGGCTTTGAGCAACCTGGTCTAGTGGAAGGTGTCCCTGCTGATGGCAGGGGGATTGGAACTGGGTGATCTTTAAGGTCCCTTCCAATCCAAACCATTCTATGATTCTATAATCTCATCCAGCTGCCCTTTTCCATGAAAGATTGCACCAGATGAATTTTGAGGTCCCTTCCAAGCTGGGCAATTCTATGATTCTGTTTTATTCCGTCTGTGACAAGGCTGTTAAAGTGCTCTGAAGTGCAGCCTTTGTGACTCTCTGTGCCTAAATGCTGTGTAGCCAAAATACGTGATGTGTTACTTTTTTCCAGTATGTCCTCAAATTCTTGATTCTTTTCCGTTTGCGTATTATGCCGATTAGAATCCATACTGGATGTTTGCTCAGAGAAAGAGAGTAAATTAATGTTAATTTACTATTAAGGAAGAAAAAAAATTGACTTTAGGTGTTTATGACATCAAATATGCGTTTCCTGTAAGTAACTGTGAATCGTGCCTTTTATTTTGCAGACATTATAAGAAGCGTTGCCAAGGCCGGATGAGGAAACACGTTGGTGACCTGTGTTTACAGGCGGGCATGTTACAAGATTCCTTGGTCCATTACCATATGGCGGTGGAACTTCTGCGGTCTGTGAATGACTTCCTATGGCTTGGAGGTATGATTCAGTGGTGATAGTGAATTAAATCATTAGTTGCTAAAACCATGGAAATCAAACTATCTTCTCTAAATTTCCTTCTGTATTAGGAAAAGTAGACATTATTTTGGTGACTAAAATCTGAATATCAGGTGTGACTAAGAATTAAGTTGAAATAAAAATTAGTGAGTAGGACATGCGAAAGAAATGTGTTTAAGAAAACCTGCAATGTAAAATGTGTTACTGCAGTAAAGCATGTACTTTAAAAAAAAATCTGCATCTGACTTTTTAGTGATTCTCTGGAAGATGTTTGTTTTATCAGTGAATTGCACAGATGTTTTAAAAAGTCTTTCCTGTGGGTATCTACTGTGGACTATTAGGAAGAGATTTTTGCCTTTGCATCTACCAAAGCCACAAGAGTTTAATTTCCACTGGCACAACTTCCTTCCTTTCACATTAGGTCCTAAGCTTCGCTTTCTTTTCCTGCCTTTTCCTTCATCCTTTCCTTTTCTTTTTTTTAATTCCTGCTTTTTACTATTTATTGGATATACAAGTGATCTTTGAGCACAGTTTCTGCATCTGAATTTCATACCCTTTCAGGACAATTGCTGTCTTTAGTTCTGCTTTTAGCTTTTTCCTTCTCCTTGGTAATCCATTTAGCTTCCTAATGGCTCTGTAGGTTATGTATTGTGAAAACCTTAACACCTTCTGACCTTCTGATTCTTCCTTTCTACTCTTCCAAAAGGTTAAATGGCTCAGGATTCTTCAAGCAGGAGAGGAGAACTTTTCTCCTTGTGCAGAGCATGAAAATATTTTAAGGCCCCTCTGTTGGACTGTCAGATTATACTTACAGACTCATAGAATAATTTGGATTGGAAGTGACATCTGGAGGTCCCCATGTCTGCTCTGCTGCTCATGTCACATCCAGTTAGATCAGGTTGCTCAGGGACGTGTCCAGTGGAGTTCTAGGTATATTTAAGGGTGGAAGTTCTACAATCTCTTAGCAACTTGTTCTAACATTTTGCTGCTTGTAGTCTGAAAAAAAAACAACAACAAAACATAAATTGTTATAGAATCATAGAATGGTTTGGGTTGGAAGGGACCTTAAAGTTCATCTAGTTCCAACCCCCCTGCCATCAGCAGGGGCACCTTCCACTAGACCAGGTTGCTCAAAGCCTCATCCAGCCTGGCCTTCAACCCTGCCATGGAGGGGGCATCTACAACTTCCTTGGGCAACCTGTTCCAGTGTCTGACCACCCTCACAGTGAATAACTTCTTCCTAATATCTAATCTAAACCTCCCCTCTTCCAGCTTAAACCCATTTCCCCTTGTTTTGTCGTTAACTGCCCTTATGAAAAGTCCTTCTACATTAAAGCAGAATTTCCTGTGTCAACTTGTGTTGACCCTCATCCAATCGCTGCACCGCTGAGAAGCATCTGCCTCCATCTCTTCTGTACCTTCCCGCTGGGTGTTTAAAGACATCAGTAAGATTTCCCCTCAGCCTCTTGTTCTTTGAGGCTGGACAAACCCAGTTCTCTCTGTTTCTCCTACGTCATGGGCTCCAGCCCCCTGACCACTTTACTGCCCTTCAACTGGACTTGCTTTGGGATGTTAATGCCTTTCTAGTACTGAGAAGCCCAAAACTGGACGCACTACTCCAAATGTGGTCTCTGAGATGCAGAATAGAAGGGGAATAATTGCTTCCCTTCACTTGCTGGTGACACTATGGCTGTTACAGCCCAGCATGCAGGTGGCCGCTGCTGTTGCCAGGGCCTACTGCTGACTGCTGTTAACTTGTAGTCCACCAGGACCCCCAGGTCTTCTTCTGCAAAGCTGCTTTCCAGCCAGTCAGCTCCCAGGCTGCGCTGCTGCACAGACTTGCCCCATCTGAGATGCACAAGCCTTTCTTGAACTGCATGAGGCTCCTGTTGGCCCATATCTCCAGCCTGTCAGGTTCTCTCTGCATTGAAGGCCTGCACCGCTCTTTCTTACCCACAATTTTGTATTGCCTAGGAATTTTCTGGGAGTGCTCTATGCAATCATCTAAGCTGTTAATGAAGACATCGAGGTTTTATTCCCAGTATTCATCCCTGAGGGCCACCACTAGAAAAGGGCAACCATTTGGACTTTGTACTGCTGATCACAATCCTTTGAGTTTGGCTGTCCAGCCTATTTTCCACCTACTTTATAGACCGGCTATCCAAACCTTATTTATCAATTTGGCTACATGGAGACCATGTCCAAAGGTCTTGTGAAAGTCAGAATATCCAATCAACAGCCACTGCATCCATTCCTTTGTCCACTGACCAGGGAAGTTGCCCCTGAACTGGGCACTGGTGAGGCGGCACCTCGAGTGCTGGGTTCAGTTTTGGGCCCCTCACTCCAAGAAGGACATGGAGGCGCTGGAGCGTGTCCAGAGAAGGGCAACGGAGCTGGGGAAGGGTCTGGAGCACAAGTGTGATGAGTTCATGGCTGAGGGAACTGGGGTTGTTTAGGCTGGAGAAAAGGAGGCTCAGATCTTCTGGCTCTGTCCAAGTCCCTGAAAGGAGGGTGGAGAGAGGTGGGGGTGGGTCTGTTCAACCCAGGACCAAGTGACAGGACAAGAGGAAATGGTCTCAAGTTGCACCAAGCGCAGTTGAGATTGGATGTGAGGAAGAATTTCTTTGCTGAAAGGGTTCTGAGGCATTGGAAGGGGTTGTCCAGGGCAGTGGTGGAGTCCCCATCCCTGGAGGGATTGAAGAGTCATGTAGACACAGTGCTGAGGGACATGGGTTAGTGGGGGACTTGTCAGTGTTGGGTTCATGGTTGGACTGGATGATCTTAAAGGGCTTTTCCAGTTGAGGCGATTCTGTGATTCTCTGAGCTAATCATCTCATCATAGGAGGCAGTGAGATTGCCAAGGACTGATTTATCCTCGGTAAATCAATGTGTACTGTTCCCAGTCACCTTCTCGTCCTTCATCTGCTTGGAAATGGCTTCCAGCAGGATTTCTTTAGGGCCTTTCTGGGGAGCTGACATTGATCTGCCTGGTACTTCCTTCTTGAAGGAGGGTATGATGTTTCGCTTTGTCCAGTCATTAGAAACCTTCCCCAACTGGCATGACCTGTTGGAGTGGTTAAGAGAGTGGTCTCACATTGACCAGCTCTCTTGGTATCTGTGGATGCATCTTACCTGGTTTTGTGGATTTGCATCCAGCTGCATTAAGTGCTTTGTGTGTCTGTCTGCCTCTACGGGGGCTGGGGCTGGTGCTTACTGCAGATTCTGCTGGTAGGTTTGAGGACCTAGGAGGTCTGAGGGTGAACCTTACAAGATAAAACAGAGGTAAAAAGGACATTGAGTATCTCAGGCTTTCCTGTGACCTTTGTCACTAGGTCTCCAGTTTAAGGCATACTTTATGTTTGTGTAAATAGACTTTACTACATGGATACTTCACTTCTTGCAAGTATCTCTACTAATCTGTTGGTTTTTTCCTTTGTTCTGCAGCTGCTCTGGAGGGTTTATGCTCAGCATCAGTCATCTATCATTATCCAGGTGGGACTGGAGGTAAAGTTGGATCTCGCAGGGCACAAGGAGGTTCTCTTTCTGCTGAGGCAGGCAACAGGCACAGACCAGGTAAGGGCAGGATTTCATTTTGATTCTGGTTGCTGCCACTGAACATCTGAAAATTTCTTCCCTAATTCCTGATTCTGTAAAGTTACGGGATGAACTGGAGGGGGGGGGAGGGGAGAACTGTATTTCTTTTTAACATTCTTACTTTAATGACTCTTCTCCTGTTCTCATGTTAATATCAACATGTATCCTTTGCATATTGTTGCAAAGCTTTTGATCTCCTCATCTGATTGTTAATAGTGTTTGATTAGTTTGACTTTTGCTGGAGGAGATGAAGACAGTTTTCATAAAGTACATATGATGTGGCAGAGCTGCACATATTAAGAAGAGTAAGTTAGGTACATTTATTCAGAGGTGTTTCGCTATTTTGAAGTCAACACTTAATAAATAGATTTGGTTAACTGAATATCAATACACCAACATGATTTTTAAGATTAAATATACTTTTTCTAAACACCCAAGTGCATAACTAATATGAGGATTGTATTAACATTGATATGACAGACATTCTTTGAGAAATGGTCTGCTTAAAATGTTTTAGAAGTCATTAGGAGAATTTCACTAGGAGAATTACAGAGAGAAAACCACAGAAAATACTGTGAAGTCTGTGGCTCACCTGCATCTGGAATATTGTATGTTATTTCCGTTTTCCATCTCAAAAAGGTGTTCATATTCCTTATCCCCCATTTTTCTACTAGAAGGAGGTTGCAGATTGGCAACAAAGATGATCTTGATATGGTCTCTGTACAAAGAATAGCTGAATAGTCTAGGACTTGTCAGTTTAGCAAAAGAGATGGCTGAGGAGAAATGAGAGCTCTGTAATACGATGAACGTTGTGGAAGAGGATGGATGGGGATCAGAGGTTCAGTGTTTCCTCTGATAGAAGAACTGGAGGACATCAAATAGAGCTAGCAGATGGAAAAGCAAATGGAAGGAATTGTTCTTTATGCAATGTATAGTGATGACATGGAATTCCCTGTCATTAGGAGTTACCAGATTCGTTAGTGTGATAGAGGCAAGGCTGCTGCAACCCCACGTCCCCAGGTCACCAGGCTGAGTGTCCATTCCCAGTAGGTGGCCAGGCCCATGTACACACAGCCACACAGACCAACACAGGCAGCAAACACAGCGCTGACATCCACACAGGCAGCACTACCAGCCTGATCCTGCTCCCCTCTCTGCTGGTCAGGATGAAAGCCTGTTAGGAGTGTGGATCCATCCAGGAGCTGGTTTTAAGCTCTTAAGTCTATCTGACAGTCTAACTGAGTTGCAGCAGTTGCTGGCACCTGGTCCTACAAGCCTCCAAGACCCAGAGCCCTGTTCCAGTTGCTGGTACTTAGACCTGCACACACACATGCATTCCCCTTATCTCTCTATTTTGCCATGCTTGTTCCCTGAACTGCCTTGAATCCATCCTTTTCCTTGTCTTTGCTTCATCTCCTATACATCCCATAAGAAATCTTGTACAATCCCAAGATGTTCTTTCCCTGTATCCCCCCTGAGTCTGTCTGTAAGGTGATCCAGAGGGTTGCTCGTGTTTACTGTTTGTGGTGGGTTTCACCCCTGGACAGCTCTGTTGGCTCTGATTTAGGTTGTTTTTATTACTAGGAGACACTGGCCCAGGTCACCCAGAGAAGTTGTGGCTGCTCCTCCCTGGAAATGTTCAAGGCCAGGTTGGATGAGGCTTTGAGCAACCTGGTCTAGTGGAAGGTGTCCCTACTGATGGCAGGGGGGTTGGAACTGGATGAGCTTTAAGGTCCCTTCCAACCAAAACTATTCAAGGATTCTATAATTGGAGTTCAGCTGATTGTCACTGTTCCTCTGTGCTCCTTTGTGTTTGTGGAGATGAATCTTTAATCGCATAAACTAACACTTGACACATGGTTTTAAGGCTCCTGAAATGTTCTGTGGCTTCCAGGGGAGCCTGGCTGAGGTAGTGAGAGGAAAATGTATTGATTATTATAAACTAGAGGGACCTTTGCTCTAACCCAGCACAGATGTTTCTACGTATATACTCAGGTTCTTCCACAGTACTGAAACCAACAGAAGCTGTTAAGGATTAAGTGCTCTTGTGTGTAATGTGATCAAAATGACTTTCTTCATCGAAAGAAAGTGACCACCCATCTTTATTCCTCTGTAAGTCACAATCTAGTAAACCCTTGCATTGAAATATCTCTGTTACAAACTGTGCATGTTGACAGCAGATAATTGTGAGAGTAAAATTACTTTATTTCAGGAGAGAATACTAATTTTTCATATAATAGCTAAAATCTTTACAATCTGTGTTTGGTCCCATCAGCTATGAGTGCATTTTATGTTGACTCTTATATTTTCACACAGTTACTGACCTTTGTCTACTTTTCAACAGACATTTACCAGTAGATGTTGCACTGTGTGTTTGTGATAGGTACTCCTTGTTACTAAAGATGGTAACAAATAAGTCACAGCTATCAGAATAATGAAATAAAATATATTTTGAGTATATTATTGCTGCTCCTCTATACAAGTTGTCTTACAATTCAGAGTCCTGTTTGCAAACTTATTAGTGTGGACATATTTTAAAAAATGTTTTAGTTTCGCATGAAAAGATTTTTCAAAGGACTTTGGTGTGAAGAAAAACTCATTACAGGTTTTTTTTAATCCCTTCCAGATGAAAATGTTTCTGCATGGTCCATTAGATATTGTTCACTAACTCTGGTTATGACCTCTTAATGTTTTGAGATCTGAACTGCTAAACTCTGTCTAGCCAAACAGATGCTGTTGTGATGTCTTTTTCCTACATAGTTTTCTGAAGGTTTCTTTTCAATACCTTTTCTTGACTCTACAGTGCCTTTCATTTAAAATCTTTTCAAATTGCACCTTGGTTTATAATCTACTTTGTTATAATTAATTTTGTGAGGACAGTATTTAATTTGGGGAACAAATTCCAGTGTCTTTTTCTGTAGGGTAAGGGGTTTCCAAATTTTGCACAAATCAATAAATGCCATACCAGGGGTGATGTTCTTCACTGTGAGGGTGGTCAGACACTGGAACAGGTTGCCCAAGGAAGTTGTGGATGCCCCCTCCCTGGAAGTGTTGAAGGCCAGGCTGGATGAGGCTTTGAGCAACCTGATCTAGTGGAAGGTGTCCCTGCTGATGGCAGGGTGGTTGGAACTGGATGATCTTTAAGGTCCCTTCCAACCCAAACCATTCTGTGACTCTATGATTCTGTGTCAGCTTCTGAGGCATATCGATGTGAGAGTTTCCTTTATTGCTTCCTGATGTGCCTGGAATCACACCTCTTCTTGTGCCTGTACTTCAGCCTTGCCAGGATGGGGTGTCTTGGTACTGCCTTTGTGCCCAGACCCGGTCAAGCGAAACATCTTTCTCTTAAATCTCCTGTGACCTCCACCATTTGCACCATTTGGCATTTTTAGGCTATAACACAGGACCTGGCTGCTCAAAAAATGTTGTGGTGTCTGCTTTATTCAGAAACATCTTTGAAAAAAGAAGCTTTGATATCGTCTCTCTTTGTATAATAAAGAGCAGGAGCTGAAGAGGACAGTGTTAAAGGAGGGGGTTTTGGTGGTTTTTTTTCCCCCACTAAGTGGAATGGCAATATATTTCATACCTGTCTGTAACCATCAGGGTATTGTCTGTTGGTGTACCCTTCAACTTCTTTTGAAACTTTTGATAGAAATAACTAATTCAGAAAAGAATTAGTTGATAAAATAGTGTTTAAAGTACTTCTCTGACGGAAGGAGACATGGAACCTTGCGTGCTCCAAAGACATGTTTCTTCCTTGGCCATTGCCACGAGCCCTTGGACTGCAGTGTCTTGCTGATTGTGAAAAGGGAACTTTTGACATTTTAAAAAGTGTGACTTCTCACCTTCCTAAAACCTTTTGTTTGTAGGGGGAGAGCTTTAGGCTGTTTCCCCTTGAATGGCTGGATTCATCTCTGCAGCCTTCAGCGTAAAGATTTCGAGTTGCTTAGTTCTTGTTGTCCAGGAACCTGGCCATGGCCTGTTGGCTGTGTGATTTGTACATTGAATAAGCTGAGTCTAGATTGTTTTATATTTAGCTTACTAGCTGTTTGGGGTTTCTCTGTTGTGTTTTATTGGTTTGAAGTGCTCAGCTCTTAATTTTGTCACCTGTGTCCCCAGGCAGAATTAATTCACTGGGTGAAGTGTTGGAGTATCTTTTCGATCTAGCTCTAAAACTGTACTTCACTAGTCTGGAGTCTGAGCAAATTAACTGAAGGGAGGTCCTGTCTCGCTCAATAAATTGTTTTTGACTGTTTAACCCTTGGTTTTAACAATTTTATTGCCATATTTAATCAAAGTTTAGGGCAACGAGGTGTTGTAGATCTGACAATCCAACTTCGCAATACTCTTGGCAACTCTTTTATGTGAATAGTCTGGGTTGTTGGTTTGGCATGATTCAATTATTCAGAAACTTTGATGGAGTGAAATGAATGACAATTGAAAGGGCTAAAATGACTGGAAAATGTTATTCTAGAGTATTGTGTAGAGTAAATGAGCTCCCACAAGGAGTTTCAAGTACCGTAGGACCTGATATTAAAATATAGTAAGTGGATTGTGATGGAAACTTGCCAACTAAAACAAGAATAAAGAAAAAGGGTATGGCTTTAAATTATACACTGAAAATACATCAATTCTTCTTGACGTGAATTTGTTGCAAGTTTACAGGATTTTTATATTTGTTTTTTTAACAAAAGGAGATTTAACATATGGTGACTACTTTAATCATGATTAGTAGTCCTTCAAAATAGCAATGATGATCCTAATAAATCTTTATAATTTTGTTCAAGCCTGATGTTAGTTGTAAAACATTCTAAGAGCTTATTTTGTTGGCTGTATTTAAGGCTGAAAAAAAAAAATCCTTTTTGTTCCTCCTTTCAGGGGCACAAGAAGTTCTCATTGATCCAGGTACATTATTTTCATGCATGTTTCCAAAATCTTTTCTTTTATTACTTACATATGTTTTGCATTTGTTTAGATAGTTACTGCCACCTGCCAAAATTAGTTCTGATTCCTCATGCTTCAGTTTTTTACTGTAAATCTTGAGGAAGCAAAGAGACTGAAGGGTAACTGGCACAAAACAAACGATGTGGTTCCATGACTGTGTCCCTGTAGAATGTACATTCTAATCAAGTTTGTTTCTTCTCATGAGTAGTGAGGATTTAAAAATATTTTTTAACCAACAAACCCAAATGGTCACATGTAGTGTCGTGGTACTGTTACAATCATCACTAACAAAGATTTTGCACTTAACTTCCATCAAAACCCTAAGGTGCTAATCTACAGATGTGCTTGGTACGATTCTTTAAGGTTGATAAACACATTAAAAAGTTGCTTTAGAATTTGGGCACGTAAAATAACTTATTTCTGTATGTGCAGGGGGACTAGAAAGTCACAGCAGTTTTTAACTGTCTGTAGAGAGTTAGGTCCAGCTCTGAAACACAAAGCTTTCTTTGCCATCTTAGTAGAGAAACCTCTTGGAGAAATAAATTACTATATAATCATACAGATTAAGTAACATGTAGAAGGGTGTAGAACCTTGCCAAACCTTTGATGTATATTCTCAATTTTATTATGTTAACTCTGCAATAAAATTAAATTCTAGAAAGAAAATTTTCATGTTCTTTGTAATACTCCAAATTTTCTTGGCTTCTATTTCAGATTCTTATCCCTTATGTATGCAAAGACTCTTTCTGTCTCTCACCTTCCTTTTTATATAAGAAACACAATTTCTTAGTGTTTTGTCTGAGCCTCAAGTAATTTTTTTTTTATTTTAATGTGGAAGGCTCAGATTTGGTGGCCTTTGTTAAAATGTGATGCTTGGTTGTCTGTGATTAGACATATGGAAGAGAATTAGTTGTTTTAAATGATTGGTGGAGAAGGTCACTGTTCTAATAATTAGTTCATTAAAAAATTACACTTTTTTTTTTCTTAGCTGTGCTTTAGAAATACAATAAAACAAGGAATAATTCAAAGATTAAAATTGCATATTGAGATGTGGCCATAATCCAATTTTAGCAATCTACTATTTAGCAATCTAATATTTTATTCATAGTCTAAATATTCAAAAAAATGCAAAAGATTATGAATATATTTGTGTTTTACTAAGTGAAAGATTATTTCCTCTTTGCTGATTGTATGATTGAATCCATTTTTCATTTGTCCTCTTTAAAATAGCACAGTAAAACAGAACGAGTGTTTTCTAGGTAGGGCACTACCTAGAAATAGGATAGCTATAGCTATACACTATTCTTTGTGTATGCTTTTGTCAAACCTAAAGTATATTTTAGTTTTCTTCTTCGATATTTAGTATTTGCTAAAAGTCCTCCTGCTCATTTCTTACCCTGTTCTGTTCTAGGTGCCCTGACTTCAAATGGTATAAATGCAGATACCAGCGCTGAGATAGGCCGTGCCAAGAACTGCCTTAGTCCTGAGGATATCATAGACAAATATAAAGAAGCCATTTCTTACTATGGCAAGGTAATCCTGCTTATTTTTGAAGAAACTTCACTGAAATTCATGTGAATAATGAACTGCTGTGGTTTTTTGTTTCAGAGGGTCTTCTAAAGCATATGCAATAAAGTTTGTAGAATATGGGATAATAGAAGAATTAGGGATAATTTATGCTTCTGAACCAAGTGCTTGGTTTAGAGACTGGGAATCTCAGAGCTTTGGTCAAAGACAACACCTAAACCAGCAGTGTGGTGAGTAACTATTTACTGTGCCTGCTGGTACCTGAAGGTTTTGGATTAATTGTCTTAGATTCTGTCTAAGCAGAAGTGTCAGATATTTGAAGGTTTGTTCACTATTACATATGTTTATGGTCCTTGATACCTACATCATCAACTCCAGTGATGCTTTTATGCATTGAGTAAGCTGAATATGTATTTACTGTGCCTGTGGGAATGACCTCCAGGGAATTCAGGAGTTTATGAAGAGGTTGCTGATGGTGGATGTGATTTGACAGGATTGATCAGGGAGGCTGGTTATGTCGAGCATGAGGAGAGGTAGGGCATCATGGAGGAAATGGGAAGAACAAACGTTCTTAAAAGGAGATTTACAAAAATTAAACAGTTTCCAGCGTAGTTTTTAAGCTAATGTAAATATGATGTGGCATTTCCATGTCTGTGTTGAAGGGAGACTCTCCAAATGAAACCAGATAAATTGTGTGCGTGAGTTAATTTATGATCAGGAGCAATGAAAAGTGATAGTTTTGGGGATAGTTTCAGATAAATTTGAATCCATCAATATAACAATAACTCTCAAGTGTGCTTTCAGCTTTTTATGTTTTAAGGGTAAGTTGCTTATCTAGAAAGAGTATGATTTATTTATTAGTATAAAATTATTGGACTTTGTTGGACTTAGGGCAGGATAATTATATTTTTATTGTAATTATATACATTATGCTCTCAACCAGTAATAACTATGCTTCACTGCAGCTGCACTTGCAAATAACCAAGAGCTTTGTCTTGGGACTGATCTATAACTGTTCAAGACATGCATAGTAAGCTTTCATCTGTTTAAGACCTACAGGTAGAGTAACTCCTAGCTCTGATGCCGAGGAAGCAGCACTTTATATATTCTTTAATGTTATCACTGAGCTTAAGAAACTTTTGTAGCATCTTCTAAAATGGATTCAATCTCCAGTGATTTGTTTTTGCTGATATAAATGCAAAAGAGAGAAATATGGAACTACTTTGATGGAGTAACCTTTACATTTTGTTCTGAGCTTTATTTCCTCCATTAGTTTTCAAACAAAATAAATGTCTGAACAGAATTTAACTTCAACAGGAGATAGACCGAGTCAAATATCCAATATCAGTGTTATTTGAGGAAATAAGTGGATCAGACTGTTTGTCTGGAAAATTGCCTGTGTTTGTTGTCTGAGCTCAAACAGTTCTGCACATCTGTATAGTCTCCTGCCTTTCTTAAGTGAGCTGAGCAACTGGAACAGTCATTTACAGAAAATGTTTTGTAAATAGACACTAGAAAACTCAGGATGGTTTGTAATTCACATCTCATCAGTGATATTGTTTTAACTAAAGAGAAAATTGATGCACTGAAACTAAAGGTCTGTTGCTACAGCTTCCTGTGCGTCTCTAGCAGATTTTGTAATTAATAAAGGCAAAATTAATTCTTTATTTATCATGACAGAACAATTTTAGGTGGTGATGAATTACTGTAAAACTGACCTTTTTGTGTACATACCTATTACACTGTGAAGGTAGAATTTATTGCTTTGTTGCAGTCACACCACCCACATCTACCATATATATGAGGTTATCCAAAATTGTACTGAGATTCCCAACTTTTCTCCTTGTCTGAACTCTCAGACTGAGGCTGTGCTGTGTCTCAAAATAAGAAAAGGGAGTGAAGAAGCTGATAATGGTTGTTTTGAATGATAACATTTTAGATGACACCTTAATTTTCACTTGGACATGTGTTGATAATTTAACAGTATAGTCACTAGCATTAAGGACTTGCTGGGTTTGGAAGATGTGACAGCTGATTTGTGTGTTGAGCAGAAATACTTATCGAATCTAAAAGGTGTGATGCTTCAATATTATTTTAATTTTCTCCCTCTTCAAGTACAAGAATGCTGGTGTGATTGAACTGGAAGCCTGCGTGAAGGCAGTCAGAGTCCTTGCAATACAGAAAAGGAGCATGGAAGCCTCTGAGTTTCTTCAGAACGCGGTTTATATCAACCTTCGTCAGGTTGGTGCAGAAAGTCCGGTTATTTTTCTCTTCTCATTTGAGAGATTATACTGAAGTGTGAAAATTACTTAGATTCAGAAAACTCCAGTTTTTTAGCTGTCTCACTACCTTCTTTCTCACTAGGACTTGACTTCTGAGCATTTTCACATCTGAGAGTCTGGTTAAAAAAGGTATTCAGAGTTCATCTAAAAACATGAGGACTTAGGTTGAGATTAAAGACTCTATTGGTTATTTTCCCTTGCGAAGAAGAAAAAAATCCCATTGTTGTTCTATTGTGATGTTGTACAAGGGAAAAATAGCTGCTTGGGACAGATCTGCAGTGGGTTTTTTCTTGATTGTATCTTGTTCAGTGAAACTGTGAGCAAATCAGGAATAGCCCGTTGCAAGGTGAGTTTAAGAGGCTGACTAGTGTTGTTAATCAATTAAACTTTTGTTGTGTAGTGCAGAGTCTTGGTTAGGCCAAATCTGAAAGGAATTCAGAGGAGAAAATCAGTATTTGGAACTGTGAGAAAAACACTCAGTACCACCACAGAACAAGACTACACTATCAGTGTCTCAAGCTTGGTGTCACTGGCTACAGAGAGACTGCTGTGGTTGAAAGAATTCATACAAAGCTCTGAGGTTTCTTACTGTTTTGCCTCTTTTGCTTGTTACATTTTGGTAAGACTAGCAGTTTAAGTCCACACCATTCAGTTTATTAAGCCTTCTGTGGAGTCAATTTTCTAACCCAACATAAGAAATTGATTAATTGATAAGCTGCCACGTTGCAACGTTCCTTAACTGCCGTAACCCTTGCAGTGCTAAGGGCCTTCTCTTTAATTCTGTCGTCTGTCTTTCGCCAGCAGCTCTGTAGCCTTTCACAGAAGCTGCTGTGGCAATATTTTTCTCTTGCATGGTTATTTTCGTGGCCTGCAAACTCCAATATTGTTGTTCTGTTCTTTTTCTTATGGAAACAATTACTGTGGTTGTGAGAATGACCTGTTCTCCTCTCTGACGCTACTGATGATGCAACTTTCACTTTGTATTAGAGGAAAAAAAATAAGACTTTGTGAATGAGAAATTATATGTGTCATTTGAGTCTCCTGGGTTGGGGCAATCCCAAGCACAAATACAGGTGGAGAACGGATCAAGAGCAGCCCTGAGGAGAAGGACTTGGGAGTGTGGGTTGATGAGAAGCCACTCTGTCACTCGCCCTCCTCAACTGGGCAAGGGAGAGAAAATATAATGAAAGGCAGGGAGAGACCATTCGCCAATTACAGTCAGTGGCAAAACAGACTTGACTTAGGGAAAATGAATTTAATTTATTGCCAGTCAAAATCAGAGGAGGATAATGAGAAATAAACCTAAATCTTAAAACACCTTCCCCCACCCCTCCCTTCTTCCCAGGCTTGACTTTGCTTCTGATTTTCTGCCTCCTCTCCCCCAGTGGCACAGGGGGATGGCGAATGGGGGTTGTGGTCAGTTTGTCACATGTGTCTCTGCTGCTCCTTCTTCCTTGGGGGGAACTCTCACGCTTCTCCCCACCTCCAGTGTGGGGTCCCTCTCACGGGAGACAGTCCTCCATGAACTTCTCCAACCTGAGTGCTTCCCATGGGCTTCAGCTCTTCACGAACTGCTCCAGCCTGGGTCCATTCCATGGGGTGCAGTCCTTCAGGAACAGACTGCTCCAGTGTGGGTCCCCATCTGCAGCAACAGTGCACTGCTGCAGCAACAAAGGCAAATTGGATCCTGGGATGCATCTGCCGGGGCATTGCCAGTAGAGACACAGATGTGATCATCCCACTCTACTCAGCGCCTGTCAGGCCACACCTGGAGTACTGTGTCCAGCTCTGATCCCCATAGTTCAAGAAAGACATGGACAGCCTGGAGAGGATCCAAAGGAGGGCCACAAAGATGATCAAAGGGCTGGAGAACCCGCCTGGTGAGGAGGGAAAGACTGAAGGAGTTAGGTCTTTTTCTCTGTGAAGAAGAGAAGGCTCAGGGGGGATGTCATCATGTACTCCAGGACTTAAAGGGCAACTGAGTAGAGGATGAAGGCTCTTTTCTCACAAGGAGCCACGTGGAGAAGACAAAGGCAATGGGTACAACTTGCATTGGGAGAGGTTTCATTGCAATGTAAGAAAAGAAATATTTTAGTAAGAAATCTTTCACTGGGACAACCTCCCCAGGGACATGAGGGAGTCTGCATTGCTGGAGGTTTTCAAGATGCTACTGGAAAGGGTGCTAGATGATCTAGTGTAGACTCCCTTTCCCACAAAAGGTTGCACCAGAGGATCTTTCAAGATCCCTTCCAACCTTGGCTGTTCTATGATGATTCTGAGTGTAACTCTATCATTTGCACAGCATGGGAGATCAAACTAGATGGTGGTGGTTACTCAGTAGATGTGCTCTAGAAGAAAAGATACATTAAATTGGATACTCAGGAGGATGATAATTTTTCTTCTCAGGTGATAATTTTTCTTCTTAGGTTGCCCAAGGAAGTTGTAGATGCTCCTCCCTGGAAGTGTTTAAGGCCAGGCTGGATGAGGCTTTGAGCAACCTGATCTAGTGGAAGGTGTCCCTGCTGATGGCAGGGGAGTTGGAACTGGATGATCTTTAAGGTCCCTTCCAATCCAAACCATTCTGTGATTTTATGATATTGGTAGTCACTGATTTTTTTAAAAAATTTTTGGGTTTGGGTTGAGTCTTTTCCCCTGAATCTTCTACTGTGTTTTGTAGACCTAATGATCAGTTGTTCATCTCCTGATGTCAGCTCTATCTATTACCATTATGCCACTGTAGAAATTCAGCATATGAAAAAAAAAGACACCTTGACAACATTGATTATTTGTGCATTGAGGCTCGCTGCTGAGCTCTGAACCATTCTTCACCTTTATTGATTTCAATCAAGGATGACATTCCTCTAGCTTGTAACTGCACTTGTCTACTATTTTGTCATTTTCTTGAGTGGAAGTGTTTCTAGAAAACATTATTATGAGAAATATGAGTAAGATAGTATTTCCAGTGGTGGGGAATGTATTTTCCATAAAGAGGGGTGTGGCTGCAAATTAGATTTACAGCTCTTCAGGATTTACTGCACATAGCATGGGGGCAGATAATAGTTTATAATTAACTAACTCAAAGGAGGAGTCATCCTGTGATACAGGAGGCAAACTGTAGGACAGTGTTTTTCTCTTGCAGGTGGATAGAACTTCAGCACAACCAATATTCAACAGCAGAAAACACCTCACAGGATAAAGCATGTGCCTCTGATAAACTAGTTTCCTTCTGTATATTCAGTCTCCTCCCCAGTCTAGTAACATAGTATAATTGGAATTTTCTGATTATAGGAGAGCTGCAGGGTAATAAGACTTATCATTACATGCAGTTATGAGGAATAAATTTTAACATCTAATTACAAAGAAAGTGAGATTATAGAATTTTAATATAGTAAGGAATAATTAAAAAACAAATAAAAAGCTACTTTCTTGGGAGCCTGTCTTAAAACAAGCCTGTGAAAAAAACTGGCTTAGTTGCTTGGATAGTGAACTACAGCCTTTAGAGGTGCAATTGCTGACTTGGTTTGTTCTAACAGTTAATTAACCAGATGGAAAAGATGCTCTGCTTCAGGTGTTGGCTATTTTGCAGCCACCTTATAGGCCTTAAAATTTTATAAATTGGTAAGGTGAGGAAGGATGTGAATGCTACACTAATAACCTGCAGAATGCCTGCTGCAGTCTTCCCTGAATTAATTACTTGGAGTATGTGTGCCTGGTTTGCTTTTAAATCACTAGGTGGTAACACATAACTATTTGTCCTGAGAAAAAAATGCAATTTTGCTCTCTTTGTGGTGATGAAAAAACAGTTTCTTGCAAATGCAGAAAATATTTGAATAACTTTGGAGACAATCATTAAGCAACAAGTTAGGTAGCAATGTTAAAAACTTACTCAGATATGATAAAAATAAAACTTTCTGGGATTCTGTGGCCTCTCTGTTAGTTGTTCCAATTACTAGTGAGTGCTCGTGTCTACCTGAATAGCATGACCCCATCTTTTCTTAAAATTTTAGTTTCCCTAGGTGTGTGAGCACTGACAGTGTTATCTGTTTGAGGAATAGCTTTTGATAGTGGCTTTTTTTAATCTTTTCTGACTTTATACACAATTATGTGCTCGTGCCCTTTCTGGCTCTGCTGCCGTATTTTTTTTTATTGGGCTAACTTTTAAAAAATGATAAAAATGGAGGAGAAAAAAAAAAAAGGATGGAGCAGCTTTTTTTTTTTTCTGCTGGAGTAGGTGACTTTAATCTGACATCTCCTGTTCTTTCTGAATGAAAGCTTTTGGGGATTCTGATAAACTGGGTTAAAATTGTTCTGTATTTTATTTTTGTGCCTCGTGTTCTTTCCAGCTGCATTGATTCATGGAAGTTTTCAGCTTGGTGTAATTGCCTTTTTTACAACTCCTGTTTCAGGGGTGGGTCTTTTATGTTGATGGGCACTATTTTTGCACTGGGCATTGTCTTGCGTTGTCAGTTCTGTGGGAAATAGTAACTTCAGCTTCAAAAATGGTCTGAAACTTTCTAAAATGATTTGCTGATCTCTCTGTCTCTTTTCATACTCTGAAGTACTAAGATTTGAACTATCAGATAAGGTCATGGTGCCTCTGAAAACTCCAGGCTTCTTTGATGTCTCTTGTATCCCTATGTCCAAAATTAGAAGTGACATTTGCAAACCAACTTTTTTTGTAATTATATTAGGATTTGAGTCACTAAAAGAGATTTTGAAGCTTCATTTCTAAGACCTAATTATTTCTGTAAAAGTTAGCCAGTGTGGCTAGCATCTTTTGACTTTCCAAGGCTTTAAGTATTTGAAGTTAAACACACACAATCCACTGATTACTACTTTCAGTTTTGAAGAATGAGTTGCAGAAATGCTGTTTCTGTCCTTGAGTGCTGTTTTTTGCATGAAGTTTGTAATTTTAAACTCCTTTGCAAAACCTGTTAGTAGCTTTAGAGTAATTTAAATTATTTTATATTGCTTTTGGTTGTGCATGCTGGATGTTGTGCACTAGGTGTCAGCATTGGTCCACCTTCAGAACTCTATTTTCCTTGTCACTGGGATGTAGACTTGAAGTAGTTGGTGGCTTCCAGAGTTGCTGCGGCAGTTTCTTCTTGACTGTCTTGATTTCAAAGCAAGATTTTAATTCAAAGTACAGAGGAATGAATGGTTAACTGGGACTTGTGCCGGTATATTGATAAGCTAAAGAAGCACCTGTTGGTAGTAACTCATCAAGTTTGTTTCAACTTTAAGGCAAATGGGGCTTAATCTTTCACTAAATTCTTCCTCACTGGTTGGCAGGCTGCATAAATGGAGTATCATGGAATGAAAATTTTGTGCTTTACAAGATCAGGGACATAAAATTTGAAACAGTAGTTTCTTTGCTTTCCTAGCTTGAGATTTCATAGAATCATGGAATGGTTTGGATTGGAAGGGACCTTAAAGATCCTCTAGTTCCAACCCCCCTGCCATCAGCAGGGACACCTTCCACTAAACCAGGTTGCTCAAAGCCTCATCCAACCTGGCCTTCAACACTTCCAGGGAGGGGGCATCTGCAACTTCCTTGGGCAACCTGTTCCAGTGTCTGACCACCCTCACAGGAAAGAATTTCTTCCTCAGATCTCATCTAATTCTCTCCTCTTCCAGTTTAAACCCATTTTCCCTTGTTTTGTCATTAACTGTCCTTATGAAAAGTCCTTCCCCAGCTTTCTTGTAGCCCCTTCAGGTACTGGGAGGCCGCTATAAGATCTCCCTGGAGCCTTCTCTTTTCCAGGCTGAACAGCCCCAGGAATTTCAGGATTAATAATTAGATTTAATCTTAAAAGGATAAAAATGTTTAATTTGGTAAATCAATAGGTTTTGCAAGTTGTATATTTTTGCATTCTCCTTATGTATATGAATATCATGTTAAATATCATCCATAAAATGTGGATCTGTTTAGATGTTATTGACTGTTTTGACTATTTACTTGTTAGTACTGCTGACAAATAAATTGTCTAAAGAACTCTTTATCTTTGCTGCTTTTGTTGGCTGTTGAACTGGAAGCAAGCTTAAGTTTTCCTGGCAGTAGAAGCTGTCATCACTGGCTATGTGTAAAATCACTAATCTTCTGTAGTGTTGGAGATATCACAGAATCACAGAATATTAAGGATTGGAAGGGACCTCAAAAGATCATCCAGTCCAATCCCCCTGCTGGAGCAGGAACCTAAATGAAATTACACAGGAAGGCGTCCAGGTGGGTCTTGAATGTCTCCAGAGAAGGAGACTCCACAACCTCCCTGGGCAGCCTGTCCCAGTGCTCTGTCACCCTCACTGTAAAGAAGTTTCTTCTCAAGTTTAAGTGGAACCTCCTGTGGTCCAGCTCACACCCATTGCCCCTACGTCTGCTACATTTTTATTTCCTCCTATTATTATTTTTTAACACAGATATGCATTGAAAAATTTTCATTAAAAACAATCCTTTTCTCTTTTCCTTTTAAATTTTCAGCTTTCAGAAGAAGAAAAAATCCAGCGTTACAGCATCCTTTCTGAGCTGTACGAACGCATCGGTTTTCACCGCAAATCTGCCTTTTTCAAGCGGATAGCAGCAATGCAGTGCGCTGCACCCAGCATCCCCGAACCTGGCTGGAGGGCCTGCTACAAATTGCTTTTGGAAACTCTCCCTGGCTATAGTTTATCGTTGGATCCTAAAGATTTCAGCAAAGGTAAGTGGTTTTGGGAAAGTATGGATTAGCGTAGTAAGTCACTCAACTGGCTTTCTAGAGAGATTTCAAATGAAACCCAAATAATTTATCTATCTGAAACTTATTGTGGCAAACAGAGCAGTTCTTTAACACTTATACCTTCACTTTTTCTTAGTGTTACTCTCAAGAATTCCAAATTTCTGTGAGCCACTGCTGAATTTGTTGCTTTATTCCTCTGTTTGTAGCAAATAATTATGTTTTATTTATGAAAGCTTAATTTCTACTCTTTTTCCAGAATATCTTTGTTTTTGATTACACACTCCTCCTTACAAAAAAGGTCATATTTTATTTTTGACTATTTTTTCAATTAAAGTGCCTTCAACTTGTGTATCAGAAATTGTATTTCTTTTGGTATTCGTTGCTGTTGGATCTTATAAAGGAAGAATGAAAGTGTCTCGTCCATATTTTTGTATATAGACATACATACATATAATTTAATTATATCCATCTGTATGATCAAATATGTCACATTTTTCCACAAATTAGGTCAGAGTGATGTTATCTATAAGACTAGCATTTAGTTAAGACACCTCATCAGTTTTTAGATGCTAGATATCATTTGAATTACTATTTTATTGCATGTATTAAAAACCAAAAGAAAAACAGTCTTGTAACTGTTAAATACTGTGTTCACTTTCTGCAAGTTCCATGCTGCTTGCTGCCCTTCTTCAGGTAAACTGTGTTTCAGCAGTTTTATCAACGTTATCTAAAGCTGTATATAATGCAAGAATTTGAAAAGTTGTCTTGATTTTTATATCCTGTGCTGGATTTTAACCAAGGAACAAGTGACAGGACGTGAGGAAATGGCCTCAAGTTGCGCCAAGGGCAGTTGAGATTGGATGTGAGGAAGAATTTCTTTGCTGAAAGGGTTCTGAGGCATTGGAAGGGGTTGCCCAGGGCAGTAGTGGAGTCCCCATCCCTGGAGGGATTGAAGAGTCGTGTAGACACAGTGCTGAGGGACATGGGTTAGTGGGGGACTTGTCAGTGTTGGGTTAATGATTGGACTGGATGAGCTTAAAGGTCTTTTCCAATCGAGGCGATTCTGTGATTTTTCCTCTAAAGGAAGGGACAGCTTCTCTGCTGCTTGAGAACTCCTTTTGAGTAAACCCTTCCATGTTGCCCCAAAATTTGCATTCTTTTGTATAGTAGCATTTTTGGGGACTGTTCACTAAATGTTGTAGCTGCAGGAGAAGGAGAAGGAGTAGGAAGCGATGGGCTGAGCATGTGTTGGTGGAAAGGAGATGGATTTCACCAGTAGAAAAACTCCAAACTGATTTAAATGTGAATGAACAGCAGCCTGAATATTCTTCTCCCTTTTGTGAGCGTACATCGACTGTTGTTGGGATGCCAGTTCGGTGTTGTCTTGTAAGTTCAGTTGTAAGTTTAATTGTTTCTCTATATGCTAGATCGCTCAGCCACTGAAATAATGGAGCTATCTAGTCAATTCAGTCAAGGGAGAATGTGGAAAAACACGTCTCATTAGCCATTAGGTGATATTTTCCAAGCTCTCTTAGCTCCATTGACGAAACAGGCATGTAGACAACCCATTGCATTTATGGATGGTTAGGTTTTTTTAAAAGCTGGTGTGATTTTAGCAGTCACTGAAAGAATTTAACATGTGAGAGGAGGCAGAAAATGCCAAGTGGACTAAACAGAAAGATATACAGAGTCTAGGATGAGGGAATGTGCTGTAAAAAATGTTGTGGCCTGTGATGGGAAAGAAGACTGGGATGGGATTGATTGGGAGAAGAGGTTGTAGAATAAATGATGACTAAAAAAAAAAAAAGTTACATGGTGAGTGTTTACCTTTCATTTTTACCTTAACTTTATGTTGCACTGAAGTGCTTTGTCAGATTTTTACCCCCAAAATGGCTGTTTCAGAGACATATGGGGAGAACTTTAAATTGTATGAACTACTTGATAAGAAGGACATTTTGCACATGAGAAATAACGAGGCTCTTGTGTGCGGAGTATAAACTCTCAAGGTTTGGTTGCAGCAAATATTTCTAGAAGAGTTTCCCAAATGCTGAAGGGAAATATCAGAAAGAAGGCTGTTCAGAAGTTTATGAAGTATTGCACATTTTGGAATATGTTATTTAAAAGTTATTGCTCTTGCTTACTGCTAAAAGCAAGTTAAGTTTCATGAAGGGTACTGCGTATTACGTTTTTGAAAGAAAAGTTACATTATGATGATCTATTTATTGTTACCATGGATACTTTGCAAATATGAAATAATTTATAGTCCGAAACTTAGTTTTTAAAGACTGAAAATCAGGAAATGTGCTTCATGTCCTCTAGCTTTATTGCTTTTTACTGACTTTTAATAGCCTGGAAATCATTGAGAGAAAATATCTTTTTCTTGATCTTTAAAGAGAGTTAAGAAGTTACTTGATTTGGATAAAAATGAAGTTTTTATATGAAATCTCATATGAATGTATTGTTCAGAGGATTTAAAAGATGTAACACTTTAACAGTTTTGTGTATCATTTTGTTTTTACTTCATGGGAAGTGTTAACTTCATTTTCTGAATTTTTAATGAGAAATTTATTAGTTGGTAGACAAGCATATAAAATGAAAATTGCTTTCACATTTAAATATTCAAACAAACTCAAAGATTGTAATTTTCTTTTGTTTTGAGTACAAGATTTTGATGTTGTAATTATTGGTTCCAACGGATGATTTTTCTAAGTGTTATTACATTACTGCTTAATATATAAAGAAAACCAAAACCAATTGGTTTGTGATGATTTCTAACTTTAAAAAGTATTATATGACTGCTTACTTCGTAGGAACTCACAGAGGATGGGCTGCAGTACAGATGCGTTTGCTTCATGAACTAGTCTATGCTTCCAGAAGAATGGGCAATCCTGCTCTCTGCGTCAGGCATCTCTCTTTCCTTCTCCAGACCATGCTGGATTTTCTTTCTGATCAAGGTATGTTTTTTAAAAGAAAGAGATATTTGCACTTTCTTCTGTCCTACAGTCAAATAACGTGACTTTGTTTTGAAATACACTTAATTTGAGAAGTAATGGAGAGCACAGAAGTTAAGGAATTCTCTGTGTGCATGAGGTAGCTTGTTGGTGGTAATCACTCACGTGTGCAGTGTTACTAGTTTTAAATATTAGAGTTCTGTGTAGTAGCTAAAAGAAAACTTCCTGTAATATTTTCCATCGATAGATTGACTGCATAATGCTCTATTTCCTCTGTAAATATAAAGAATATGATCAGAGGGCTTAATTTGCTTGTGGATTAAAAAAATAAGTCTTATTTAAAAATACTAACAGCTTTCATAAGTGCTGTTAATGAAGAGATTGAGAAGAGTTGGAAGTTGAAAAGTAAATTCAGAAAAGAAGAGTCCATGGTAGTTCAGCCTGAATCTGCCATGAGTTTTCTGATGAAACATTCATAGTGTTTAGAACTCATCTAAGGGGATAGGCACAATCCTTCTTTCTGTATTTGAGACAATGAACTTGTAGAAGCTGAGCATGATGGAGTTGAATTAAACAGGGTTTAACTAGGTCAGGAGGCTTAAGTTTCATAGAATCATAGAATGGTTAGGATTGGAAGGGACCTTTAAAGATCATCTAGTTCCAACCCCGCTGCAACTAGACCAGTTTGCTCAAAGCCTCATCCAGCCTGGCCTTAAACACTTCCAGGGAGGGGGCATCTGCAACTTCCTTGGAGAACAACCTGTTCCAGTGTCTGACCATCCTCACAGTGAAGAACTTCTTCCTAATATCTAATCTAAACCTCCCCTCTTTCAGTTTAAACCCATTTCCCCTTGTCTTGTCATTAACTGCCCTTATGAAAAGTCCTTCCCAAGTTTCTGTGGTTTCTTTCAAAATCAGTTTTTTAATTCAGCAATAAATTTTATTGGGGTTTATTAAATTTGTCAGTGGGTAACAACAGAATGAATATGTCTGTGGATGATTTTCAGAAATGGTAATGATGTGCATGAGGAGCCTTTTGCAGGGAAGGGCCATGCAGCATTTACAAAATCATCTGGAAATGAGAAAAGTGACAAATGTTACATTTGTATCATGTTTCTTAGGAAAAATATTTCAAACAGGTTTGTTTATTACCCAGATTAATGAGATTGAACTAGTGATGATATGATAAAGAGGATGGGAGTAAAATGGTGTAGTTTGTTTTTGCTTTTCTCCTTTGGTTAAGGGCAACATCTCTCCTTGGTGATTCCTGCAGCAAAGAACTTTGCTGGCGGGCTTTAGGTCTTTGCCTGCCAATAATTTCCCTCTGTTTAGTGGCTCAAATCAGTAGTGGAGGAAGGAGAGGAACTGATAAACTGGAATAAATTATCTTTCTATCTGTAGATTTTATGTGCTGACAAAAGATCCTTGGATTTTTCCAGTGAAGTTTCGTTGATTTATGTATGGAAATTTTGGCTGGAGACAGGGCTTTAAAGCTCTTCAGCTATACATGTCCACATGTGATATTGGTAATCCCTAATCCTAAAAAAGTTTGAAATCTTAAAGAGAAGCAACTTCTGTGTTTCTTGTTTTCAGGTATTATGTCTGAGTAAAGCTTGCAGTTCCATGAGACCTATGATAACTGATGTTTAGTGTCTTTGGAAAAATCAAACTAAATGTTCTCCTGTGTGTTTGAGAAGTAGCTGAATCTCTATCTCCTTCACCCAAAATAGAACTTGCTGTTGTGTTGAAGTCTTTTATTGATAGCGTGTTTCTCAGACACAGGTACTGATGTTCCAGACTAGCCAGAGTATGGATGACAGTGCCAGAAATGTATTTCTGGCTTGTTTTTTTTGTAATTCTTCCAAGATTGGTATCGTGTGGTGTTGTGCAAGGGTCCATTTAGCATAGAAAATTACTTTAAATTTATAACTTTTTTTATAATATCAGAGTATTAAGAAAAAATAAACCAACAAAAAACCCCTTCAGTGTTGGATTGTAATAAAGGACAAAAGCATTATGATTTGAATGCATAGGATTATGCTACTTACTATTTGAAGTCTGTGAACTGTTTCCTTTATATTATGAACTTTTAAAAAGTGTTGTAATTAGTTGTCTTCTCTGATAATCACATGACTGAAACTTCCAGGTTTTTTTGACCAATTCAATGTTTAATTAGGAAATGGAATTAAAACAGTAGCATTGGAGTTCAAGAATGCTGAGATTTTCTTATTTTTCTCTGCTGCATGAAAAGTTGCCAAGTTACCACTTACTAGGTGGAGAACTCACTCTTTTTAAAACTTAAGTTTTTACCTGAATGTGTTTTTTCTTAAATCAATTAAACTTCATATTTTTATAATATATGTATTAAATCCTACTCTTGTATTTAAAATTCAGCTAGTTTGCAAATCATCTTTAAAAGTATAACAAATAGAAGTGAAAACTCTAAGGTGAAAGAAAGTTACCAGCTAAACATTTGACACTGAAACTTGATCTTCTGGCCCTTTTTATCTCAGGATTAGCTGACTCTACACACAGAAAATAAATATTCTCTTGTTCCAGTTCGTTAATCTAATTCTCTTCATTTACTAGTTCAGTTGAAGTTGAGATACTGGGACTTCAGAAAACAGAAAAAATGGATTTCTTCTTCACTTCAAGTAGAAGTTCAGAAGATGAGATTTAGTAGTTATAATGAAAAATCTATTAATTAGAAGCTCTTGCTTCTATTCGTGGAACTCAAATGCATAGTCAGAACTGGTTTGTGTTGAAAACAAAATTTTCTTATTTTAATTGAATGACACTTGATAATTATTTGAAAATAGAACTTTTGTATATGTTTACTTGAATTACAATTTCTAGCCAGGCAGCCTGGCAAATCTGAATAAAAACTATCATCAAGTAAATAGGAGGTGTCAGTCACAACATGGAAGCTAAGAGTCTGATTTAAAATTAAGCTATTTAGGTACATAAATATGTAAAATGCAGTCTTCTGCTTAGCAAAAAAAGGTACCAAATTCTGCATAGAAGCTCTCTAATCTCAAGCCATTATGTTTTAGTGTTAACAAGCCCTTGAGAATCACTCTTTCTTTAAATAAGAATTAAAATGTGCAATTGCAAAGTTACTTGGAATTAAATCATAGAATCA